>NC_073357.2:63850000-64150000 GCF_027580225.2 Misgurnus anguillicaudatus
ACAGTTTTGTCACGGGAAAGAAATGTTCCTTCAATAAAATTGGCTATAGCAAACATTGCTGACATAAGCAGGTGATGGAACAATTCTCTTCTGAAAGACTTTTCCATTCAGCTGCTTCCTCCACGTCAGTGTAAGCTCACTATCTACCATCAGATCAGATAGAGTCTCCTGTAACTAAACAAAAACAAACACACTTTGATTAAATATGAACATTTATACATGTGAGGAGCTCTGATCCAAAAGCCGCTGAACACCACCTCCGCCAAAAATGAAGAAATCATGTCAGAAGCACTTAGAGGGTTTTGCATCTGAACTCTTCATATACACATTTCATACTTGATACACAATCTTGTGGGTTTATTGCTCTTGACAGATCATAATGTTTTATGTGTCATCTATGTCCAGAGAGATTTAAACTACCCAACCATTGTGTGAAATTACTTCTCTGTGCCTTTATTTTGTGTTATTTTCTTTAGATTTCAAGCCACAATTAAAATGACAGCATTAACGTTGACTAAATATTTTTCAACATAATAAGTGTCATATTGTTTTAAGTGTTATATCTGATTTACCAACATTGATATTACGCTGCTGTAGACATCCATGATTATCTGCAGGTGTAAAATGCTGGTTTGAGGCCAGCTGTTGGGTTACATTATCCCAGAAAATGTTTATATTTGACCCAATGCTGCATTGAAAATAATTTAGCATTTTTTAGAGCATCTTACTGATCAAACATGTCGAATTTCAGCAGTGCATTATTTTTACCTTCTGTAACACAAGTGTCTTCAGTTGAACATCACTCATATTGTCCACGGTGGAGTTCAGCTGCACCCTCACAATCTGCCTCCTTAGCTTTACTGGGGTTCACACACAAACACAATAGCAGTTAGCTAATAAAGTCATAAAAATACTATAAACCTAAGTGTTGAGATCAGACTTACCAGTATTGCAATAGAAGTAAAAAGTTGTAGAGCAAACCCAATTTTGAAAGGAACCATAATAATTTCTAGTAGCACAATTTTGAGATCCTCCACTGAGATACTGAGCAGCCAGTTGGTTTGATGAAGAAAGATTGGACTTATCTGACCACGTCCATGTATCCCTGAATAATCCGATCCAAACCTCTCCATACCCATACCTCAGATTTCTTAACAGCTCATTTTCAGTTTCATTTCTAATGGTGACCAGGTCTGTATATCGATCTTTGCAGTATTGTTGAGCATTGCTCCATGTCTTTGGCTGTTTCATTAAGTAATATTCCACCGTGCTGTTAAGTACTGTAAAGATCAAAATTAAAGTCAAGACATTAATGGCAGGACAAGACAAATTCAACATTATAATAACGGTGCAGTCGATGGTGGTAAGTTTTAGTAATCAAATTGTACTCACCATCAAAACAAAGAAAAGCATAAGTGTAGGTACAGTATCTATCAATCCAATATCCGTCATTTCTTAATGTAACACATGCCTCTCCTGCAGCATAGTTGTCTGGTTGTCCGGATAACCATTTTAAGAAATCAATGCTCTCCTCCTGATAAGACCATCTCCAGCTGTTGATGTTATCATAAAGTCCAATCCATGCGACTGATGTGAACGTACTGTTTAGTGCTACTTCTTGTACATTTGTCTCATCTTCAGCAGTTTGAATGGTGGCCAGGTCCACGTGATTGATTTTGCAGTAAGTTTGTGCATCTGTCCATGTCTTTAACTCTTTGATCAGAATAAACTCACGATGTTTACAGAGAGCTACAGATAAGAGTCCTGAAAATAGATCACAATACAGGTAGTGTTAAAATATTTTGTTTCAGTTTTTTTAAAGGGGCAGTGTGTAAATTTAGTGGTGAGGTTGCGAATTTCAACCAATGGCTCAGTCCACTGCTCTTTCCTAGCTTTTGAAACGCATAGAGAAGCTACAGTAGCCACCACCAGAAAAACATGTCATTGACTGAGACAAATTAATAAAAAAGTTTGTCCGTTAAGGGCTTCTGTAGAAACATGGCGGCACAAAATGGCGACTTCCACGTAAGGGATTTCTAAGATAATTAAAAACATAATGTTTCATAATTAAAAGGTCTTTATACACCCATGATAATATAGTTTTGTATATTATTTAGCATTTCTGTCAAGAAATCCTTTTAAAAGTTACACACTGCACCTTTAAGTATGTCTTTTTTGCAGGATTCTGTGAAAATTAATTGTATCAGGGAGCTACACTGCGACCAAAATGGTCGCATATGCGACCTTTTGAACTGTCGTTGCGACCATAATTTTTAATGGGTCGCAAATGTGCTACCTAATGTTTTAGACAATATGCTATGATTTACTATGAGCATTTATTAAAACAGAAATGTGGATTTTAAGAATACGTTTTATAACGTGCTCTGAGCCATCAACACGTTGGCTTCATTTTGTGTGAAAGCACGTCGTGTCTCTCCCTATCAGTGTGCGTTTGCGTGCTCAGCTGTTTCTCAATGAATAATTAGGTGCGACGCGACGCAAGCGCAGTGTCTTCCACGTTTCTGAACTTGAGCAGAGGTCTTTCTTCACTGAGGACGCGGGACCCGTATGGTTCCGGGTTTATATTTTAAATGGTCTGTCGGGTCCGGTTAGGTCCTAGTTTAATTACTTTGGGTCCCAAGTCTGATTAATGTTGTGTTTACAACCCGAGTCGATCGGAAAACGGCAAGCGCTACCGCGCTAAAGCTCGAGTAGCGTGCCTTCGGTTTCTATGGCGATGGTTCTTGTTACGACCACGCGCTGCATTTTCTTTATCACATTTTTTAAATAATCTTATTATTAATAAACCATATCTTTTCTAAAACCATATCCATATTAAGTTTGGACAGAGATTGTAGCAAAAAGCAGTGCTAATGTCAAGCCCATTGCACTGAACGAGCAAAGCAATGTAAAGTTTGTCACCGGGACAGCAAATAGACTTTTAAATCTGAAATAATGAGTGGATTAAGCTTTTTAAATCGGCAAGAGAGAAAAAGAAAGATAGAGCAGAAGCAGTAAAAGTGCCTATCTATCTAATAGAAATGATTACCATTATAACATCAGTCATAACATCAGTCACATTTATAATCTATAGACCTGCACTGTCTATTAATATACATAGTATTGTATTATATTGAGTTTGATAAAAGGGGTCTAATTGCTTCATATATCAGTGCAAAAACAGTAAGTGTTTTCGTGGTGCTTTGACAAACAGTGTCAGCTTTGTTAATGGCAGAGAAAGTTTGGGGTGGTTAGATTGATGAAATATAATGTGAAATTAATATTAATTTTCAATAAATCAAAGTATTGTGTTGTGTCACATTATTAGTTCCTTGTCATATGTATAGTAGACCATTATTTGTCAGTGGGTAATAATTGCCCTTTTCACCGGCTACCACCACCAAGTAAATTTCAGATCTGTGGGAAGGAAACACTGCAACGTTTAAGAAAACAAGAAGGCATGTGGTTTAAAAGATGGCAAGTAAAATAAAAAGCATATCTGTATGCAATACAGTTTCATTATTGTTCATTATTATCCAGAGCGCCTTAATATAACTTGAAAAAAATATGTGCGACCAAATCATATTTTGCGCCAGTAACTGAAAAAGTTGGTAGCGCAAGTGCCACCAGTGGAAAAGGTTAGTGTAGTTCCCTGTGTATGTAAACTGTCCATATTTTGTCTAAAAGTCCTCAATGTAACATGTTATTTAATTTACAAATAAGCTCACACTGTAAAAAATATGCAGCATTTTTGTCAATTCAACACATATTTTTATGTTACTTTAACTTAAATTTCAACTTGTTTTTATAAGTTATGTCAACTTATCACAAGCCCAAACTTTAAATAGTAGGTTAAATTAAAAACACTGACAGAATCGCAAATCTAGTGATAAAAATGGAATTTCATATTTTTGATGAATAAATAAAGTGCCTGTGAATATTATAATACAAAATAACTATTTAAATACAAATCCTGCACGTTAATTTGATTTTCCAGAAAATGCACAACACAGGATTTGTGAAAAAGTCATATTTTCAAAATTATTAAAAATATTTTTTATTAATTCAATTAATTACACGTTTTGTGGGAAGGGTGTTCAAACCTTTGACTGGAACTGTCCTATAATATAAACGAATATCAGCTGATATCGGAATATGTCATTTTAAACCCTAATATCAGCACCCCCACCCCCAAAAAAAAACCCATAACGTTCAGGCTTTATACACAACCAAATACAAAAACACTGCAAACTTAAAACGCAGCCTTTCTGTTTATATGTGCTTTCTTCAGTTTCAGTGACCTCTCACGACTCACGTTTCTTTTTTATATAGATTTACAACCTTGAATCTTACACTTCAGATTCTCAAATAGGAGATCAAATACAGTATACTTTGGAGAGTATCTGAATGATGAGCTTGGATACATAAACATGTCGCTAAATGCCAACTCGGTCAAAAATAGTATAATCAGTGGCATCGTGCCTATTCAAACTCCTAAACTCTTCTTATCTTTTTTGTCTGTGTAGTGCATGAGAATGAGAATATGCCCTAAAAAGGTTTTAATATTTTCTATTAATGTACATTAATCATTATAATTACATGATAACACTGTGCCCCCCTAAAAATGTATTACATGACACCCCTGGGTTTAATGATATGACTCAAATGCTCTTTACACGTATTATTAGTGCATCAAATACCTTTGCTTTAAATCCCAGCAAATCTTTCTTAATTAAGAGTCTAATTTACAAGAAAACATGTCACTTACAGGGTTTTGCATCTGATATAGAAGTCAATGGTGTTAAACAAAACATGAGGCTTGTGACAATTTGCCAGAATAATATCTGAGAAATGTTTTCTTTTAGCATCCTTAACAGTTTTTTGATAATGGCGCCAACAATCCCTTAACATTTGAAGAGACACCTGCAGTTTGTCCTTCTTCCACTTGCGCTCATCTGCGGCACTCACGTCTGGCAGCGTGCATCACGTCATTTAGCCGGGGCTCAGATTTAGTTTTCGGCTGCCTGGATTTTAATGGAGCCACAGTGTCTAAAACAGTTTGGCGGGTGGAGTGAAACCATAAGCTAAGCTCCTCTGTGTGCAATACAGACTCAGAAATGATGGAGATCTGACTGAAAGCAACCGAGAACTGAACAGCAGTGGAAGGGTTAATCATACGACAGCGCCGTGCAGCAGCGCAAGCTTTAACTGTATGACAGGCAAGAGCAGTATCAAATAGTCTCATATGGTCAGAAAACACTGCATCACATATCTCTAGATTAAAAACAGGTAAACCATATGATAACACCAGATCAAGTGTGTGTCCGTGTTCTTGTGTGGGTCCAGACACAGATTGCACAAGATTAAAAAAATCAATGAGGTTTAAAAAACCCTTTGCCATTGGCTTATCAGGACAACACACGTGAACATTAAAATCCCCAACGATAAGAACACGATCATATTTAGGCATGATTTCGGCTAGAAAAGCAGAAAAATTAGCAAAAAATCTGTTACTCTAATCATTTTAATTTAATTGTTTCTGCTTACCTGAGAAAGATAAGATATAGAGACACAGTTGCTTCATCTTATTCCAGCTGCCAGTGTATTTTCACTGAAGAAAATAATAATTCAAATAAATTCAAACAAAAAAGTGCCTTGAGATTTCTAAGCAAATATTGATTTATAATCTATATTCTGGAAACTCATGACAATGGACAGGAGTCTCGGAGGACTGATGAAATGTTACCGTACCTTTAACCTGAGTCGTCTTGTTGTTTTAGTTTTCTTGTTGTTAGTTTGGTTCAAAAGGCTTTGCTTCATTAAAATGGAAATTTCACAGTCATAAATGCAAAGTGCTTTACATGTTCCTTTTGTTCAAGGCCCGGCCATATGTTTCTTTTAAATGTTTCCATCATTTGCCTCTTATTTAAATTGTGTTCTTTTATTTTGTATACGTGTCAGAAAAATATCCAAAATATCCAAATTACATTACGTGTATACTACAATATATCTTTTATAAAAGTAAACTAGTGCAAAATGGTTGTATGTTTGGTTTGTTTTGAAGAAATACAATGAGCTGTGAGCTACAGTATCAGATCACAGTCTGACGCTCTTTCTGTGACACCTGAATGGCTTTCAGTTCAGTCAATTCTTCGGAGCTGTTGTGATAAAAACTTTGGATAGAATATTTTAAAGGTAAGATTATTTGTTCATTTACATTGAGCAGTGTAGTATACGCCTGTTTATAAGAAAAGTCCTAGTACTACAGTTTGAGATTATGTCTTAAAGTTTAAAGACAAATTATGCGATTATAGAGAAACATGAGCAAGCATGATAATGGCTGGAAATTACACAGCTATAATGACCGCTATACAAATCACTTTTGTTCAAAAGTTTATGGCATTTGATAAAACAAAATTTGCTTGATTTGCAATTTTCAATCCATTTGTTACTTAAATGAGATTCCAAGAAATAAAATTTTCTTTTATTGGCTTCAGACTTCTCATATTGATCCCTTATTGAGTTAGAAGTTATTTGCATAATATTCAGCAGATGCAAAATCACTGGAAAGAAAATCTTCACTTCATGCAAACTAATGACCTTGTTTAACATTGAGCTTGACTGAACATTGAGTCCCGTGACACTTGCATCAAATTATTCAAATTTGTTGGGATGTCATACAGCAGTCTGATCATACATACTGTACAGTCATCTAAAATGAATGTGATGAGTTACAAAGCTTGTGTAAATGTAACAGATTTTAACATACTTAAATAATGTCACTTATTCAAATATAAACCTTTATAAAGTTTTTCAGCCTTTAGATGTCTAAAGTCAAATTGTATTCACATTGTCGGCTGGATGAAGTGATGATATGAGAATGCTTTGGTATTAAATACTGTTGTTATCATTTTTACTCTACTTACAGAAGTGTTTTTCTTTGGAAACTACACCCTAAAGCAAGGCTTCCCAAACTTTTCAGCCCACGACCCCTAAAATAACAGTACCAGGGATTTGCGACCCCAATTTTAGAGGTGGTTAAATAGACAAACATTTAGGGCAACGGAGCACACTAACAGGCATATGCAAACACAACCATAATGGCAACATAAAAGAATACAATACCAATAAGACTGAAATAACATTCTTTTATATTAATGTACATGTTTACTTTCATTTTTAACATTAATCTCACCTAATAAGATAACTACGCACAATGCATGGAGCACAGAAAGTCCATTCTTGTTACAGATCGCGCATCGGCGCACATAAACTTCTAGGCAAACTGTATCTGATGAATACAAGCAGATTGACTGAGTTTGATACATCTGTGGACTCTTAATTATAAAGGCTGTTTAAAATATGCTGATATAAATGTATACCTTGTTGTAATGCACGTTAAGTCGCTTTGGATAAAAGTGTCTGACAAATGCATAAATGTAAATTCAATTTCAATGAATACAGTATTACAAATCCAGTGCTTTGTCTGGAGTTAATTCAAGTAAAAGTAAGAAAGTATACTAGGGCCCTTTTTAAACGATCTAAGCGCATGTTCTAAGATTAAAGTGGTAGAGCATTGCGTTTGCAGCGCAAAAGGTCATAGGTTTTTGTTTTAATATAAACACACATCGCTAGACAGGAAGAGACCACAATCTACTCAATATGTGAATGTAATATTCCTCTATGTTTATGCACCGATATGTAAGAGAATAATACACTTTAGCAAGTATTTAAAAATTAAGTCAGAGAGCTGTTCAAGCCTAGATGAGTTGATTTTACTTAAACAACAGGGTAACTCGCTGCCCAAAAAATGTTTGTTAAACAAACAAGTCATTTTAAGTAAATCATTTCCTTGTTCCAGCAATGTATCCTTGTTAGATTAACTAAACATTTCCTTTTCTACAAATGGTCAGTTAACAGTAGAAGAAAGCTTATTTGAGACATCTTATTCTAACAGTTTTATAAAACTCATAATGTTAAGAGAACTTTGCAATCTTTGCCTCTCAGAAAAGGGGACACCTTGCAAAGCAAAGTTACTGTACCATCAAGTAAAGCAAACACTGTAAAAAATAATTCTGTAGAAATTGCAGATGGGTTGTCGGTAACTTACCGCAAATTTAAATGTATGTTTTTTTACTGGCAACATTTTGTTCAAAGTTAAATGAACATTAAATAAATATTTACAAGTCTTTGTCTTTACAGAGTAAAACTAAAAAAAAAACAGCATCAAGCAATTCTGGGAAACAAAATCTGAAGCAAAAACAGAAAAAGGTTGATGATGATTTCTGGTTCCCAGAATGCTTTGCATGAGGCTGTTATTGTATAGTTTTATTCTGTAAAGATAAAGACTTAATATTTAAAATGTATTTAACTTTGAACAAACTCTTGCCAGTAAATAACATAAATTTAAATCTACGGTAAATAACCGGCAACCCAGCTGCAATAACATTATAATTTCTACGGAATTTTTTTACAGTAAAGGTTTCAACTTCACACAGAGACCTCAACACACAAATCTCAATAAAGGTGACACTAATCAAATCTCATGAAGTGAGAAGATAAGCTCTTAACTTTACCACAAAAATAATAAGCAACAATGATAACAAAAACAACTGCAGTAGGAGAAATAAAGACAACAAACAGCAAAACAACACTCATATATAACAATAGCTGTTAATGAAGCAATAAGCCCCAAGAAGCAGTGGGTTACCAGTGCATTTTATAACAGCTAACGGGCGTTGTAGGCACGACGTGAAGCTTAGCTGTTATAAATTGCACTGTAACACCTCTGCTTTGCGGGGCTTATTGCTTTTATAAAACGGTTACTTCACATGCATAGCAAGATTTCATAAAATAAAACACAAATAGGTTGTAATTATATTAGTACAAATATTACTCTTCCGCCAAAGAAATTTGCATTGCATCAAGAACAACACTCACAATTAATTACAACAATAACTTTTTATTTTATTTAATTTGAACATGCATTACTGAAATTAAACAAATATATTAAGAAGGCTTTCTTTGTTCTTTGTAAGCTCTCTGTCAACCATTAATATTGAAAGTGTCATTAAATGTACTATAATCTTAGACTTTAACCCCCACCCACCTCATCATGTTTTAAATTACCTCTTCTTTTATATAATACAGCCTCTTTTCCTAATAATTATAAACCATCTTATCTAAATCCTTAATAACCTTAGAAGCTCATCAAATTGTAAAGAAAGAATATATTCTGTATGGATCTAGATTTTACCTTCTACTGTTAACAAATATTGACATATACCTCATTATCACAGGTAACAATACCCATTTACCCCACAATACCAGTGCATGGCATTATAAAGCTGATGAGCAGTAGATGAATTATAGCATTTAAAGGATTAAAATGACTTGGAAAGACCAGATTACATGGAGATAAGGGAGGACAGAGATTAATTATATGAAATAAGTTTGGTGCACTGTACACAGTAAGTCTGACTGTTCTGTATTTTTAAAATCTATTATATACAGCAGAATGGTTTCATGTTTTTCATTGATTATTACCTGCATTTTTTTTGCTTAATAAATTAGATCTTACTGAATTAAGTTTGATTCACTGAAGCACACATCTGGATTGGAATATATAAACTAAATATAATCTTGGCGAACAGAAATCAACTGATGTCAAGGTAAAACCTCATCCATTAATCTGATCTGATTTTGGTCTGTCACTTTATATTTAGATGGAATTAGTAAGAGTTTCTTAGTTTTATTTCATTTATATTTTCTGGAATAATTCTGGAAATATGTTTCTGTCATTTTCAAATCATGTTTCTTATTTGAATGAGGAGGTGTTGGTGTCTGCTGGTGTACACGTGCTTACTTTTATTCAACAAAGATCAAATTCATACTTTAAAGCAGGGCTATTCAAATCCCACCCTGGAGGTCGGAGCTAAACTCTGCAGTGCTCCGGCCCTCCAGGGTAAGATCCGAATAGCCCCGCTCCGAAGAGTCGCTCAATCAGTGGCCATTATTCAATTATTTACATTTCAGAGAGTGATGATATACTATTACTTCATTCAGGGCTCAACGCTAAAGGGAAATTTATGGCTCTGTGCTATAGGCTGTACGTAGGCTATATGGTCCTGTCCCAAATGGCGCACACCAGGCTTGTGCACAATTCAGAATTGAATTGAGAATGACTCCTTAATTCCAATTAAATTCTTGAATTTGAATTGAATTTGAATTGATGTCAAAAACAGGATCTAGAATTACAATTCGAATTTGAATTAAAGGAAGCAGAATTGCAATTCAATAGAAATTCACAGAAATTCGTACACATATTATACAGAAATTGAAGTGTTAAAAATGAAGCTTTCAGTATATGTCAGATATGATTGCATTACATATTCTATAAATTATATTAGTTTGAACTACTTGTACAGATAAAATTAACAGGAAATGTTTTCCCCGCAGCAATTAATGTTAAAAACTCTAGTCACATAACAAATAATTAAGTTAGATTTTTTTGTAATTGTAATTTTGTGGAACACGATGGAATATGACTTAATTTCCCAAAATGCTTTACTTTAACCAGGTGTTTAAAATGGTTGCCAAACAATTTTCCAAAGTAACTTTCCTAACACTGAATGTATGTAAGATTCTTTCTGTTGTGTGACTGTGTGGAATTTCTTTGAATTACCATGAATTTTATTCCACTTCCTGTCATTCAAATTCAACTTCATTTAGGGCGGAGTCAATTCAATTCAAATTCCAAATTCATGAACTGAATGGAGGTCAATTCTGAAATTCTGAATTGTGCACAAGCCTGGCGCACACGTGGACTTTAGGTCTTGTTTCCTTAAATTGCACATGTTCGCTTAGTCTACAAGTCTGTAGGGTGTCCCATCTGTCATTTTTACACTGCGAAGTGTGCTCATCAGCGCCCTCTTTGCTTCGGCGAAGCGCGCACTGCTTCAGGCTCCACACACTTTACCAACTCAGAAGTCCTCGCGAAAGAGCAATCAGATGATGGATGGAGGGAGTTTCCTCCACTTCTCTTCCTATTTCTGGCGTGATTCTCGAGTGTGGACTCGTGTCAAGGGTCCGCACTACATGATGTCATTAAAGTGTGTACTTTGGGGAAGTCCACAAGTCAAGAGTGTGCTATATGGGACATGGCCATTGTGTAGCTCTGTGTAGCCTGGCCTGGTGTGCATCTTAACAAAAAATCAGACAGCGCGTCTGCAAGCGGACTGCAAGTGCTGTAATTGGTTTGCTAGAACCCCCTTATCAGATAAAAAAATCAGTGGTGCATTTCATGATATGGATTTCCGCTTACGATGTGATATTTCAAGTTCACATTTTTTAAACCCTAGTTAGTGTGTAATGTTGCTATAATAGCATGAATAATACCTAAAGCTCAAAGTTCACTGCCAGGCGATATATTTTCTTTAACAGAATTCGCCTTTTAAAGCCTACAGCGAACGGCCGGTTTGGACTACACCCCTCTACTTCCTGCTTTAACTCTTTCTCCGCCATTGACGAGATATCTCGTCAATCAAGAGAAAACGCTTCCCCGCCAATGACGAGTATTTCCGTCTTTCCGCAATACCGCGATTATCCACTAGGTGGCGCCCTTCCGCAACTTTTTAAACGGAAGTATTGCCCTCTGGCAGGCTGCTGCATGTCCGTGTCTGTTTTAAAGATCGCTCTGAATGGGATCTCTATGAAAAGTCCGTCACAAAAATGGAATTATCTCTGCTCTTTGCTCAAAATGTGGTGTTTTTGAAAATCATGAAAAACGCTGGTGCTGGCTGGCAACTTTAAAAAAATGCTGGCGGTGAAAGAGTTAATGACGTCAGTAGAACAGTTTCTGGCTAAGCTCCGCCCACAGGAATAGGTCAGTCGCCAGCTAAGCTAACGGCAAGCTATGAATCACAAAACAAATCCCTGAAGAAGGGACTTCATAGAACAAGGAAGACATCAGACCGTTTTGAGGACAGTGAAAACAGCGCGCTATACAGATAAGTAAATTTTTGGAAAAATACCGCGTTTTTTACACGTGAAACATGAACACATGTTATATTGCGCACCGTAAACACAATCAAAGCTTCAAAAACACAGAAAGAACCGGACCTTTAACTCAAGCTGCAACAATAGTTACTGTCCATTTACCTCCATCACAGCTGATCTTCTCAAATAACAAACTACTGCTTTTTCTTTTTCATTTGTGGGTGTACTGGCCTTGCTGCTGCTTCTTCAGCTGTTGCACTGCTACTTGGGGTTTGCATGTGTAATTACAAATCAGTCTTAACGCATTAAAAAAATCTTGCCTTTTGTGCTTGAATATTTAAATTAGCAAGGCTAAAAATAAACTTTTGTGATGATGCATGCATGCACTGGCCCGATCAGGCAAGCAACAGATGCATCATCTGTCCCGAGACAGAAACTACAGTTTAATTTGAACCAATCACAATATTTGCAGACTTTTTGTGCATCAAACATTGATAGGAGAAACCTTTAACATAAAAGTAGACAATGATCTGTACTGCAAGTTTTCTTAAGATTACATCTAGATGTTTATTTTCAAACTAAATATTTTAAGTGATATTTTTTATGAGTTTGTCTCTGAACTTTACATACAATGAAATGAATGAATATTCAGATATAATTATTCAGAAGTGTGTTTCCAGACACAAAATTAACAGATCTGATATCAGCACTTTATAGTGAACCCTTTCTCTTCTGAAAGACTTTTCCATTCAGCTGCTTTCTCCACGTCAATGTAACCTCACCATCTACCATCAGATCAGATAGAGTCTCTTGTAACTAAACAACACAAACAAAGACATTTTAGTGGATGAACATTTACTTACACATTTCATGGCCAATACTCAATCTTGAAGCTTATTGGGTGATGGATTTGAATGTTGAGGCACAGTAATGATTGTATAAAAGATTACTGAAGTATTACTGATTTTACCTTCTGTAACACAAGTGTCTTCAGTTGAACATCACTCATATTATCCACGGTGGAGTTCAGCTGCACCTTCACAATCTGCCTTCTTAGCTTTACTGGGGTTCACACACAAACACACTATCAGTTACATTACTAATATTGAACATATCGTCATTAAACAAAAGTGTTGAGATCAGACTTACCAGTATTGCAATAAAAGTAAAAAGGTGTAGAGCAAACCCAATCTTCAAAAATTCCATAATAATTTGTAGTAGAACAGTTTTCATTTGCTCCATTCAGAGACTGAGCAGCCAGTTGGTTTGATGAAGAAAGATTGGACTGATCCGACCACTTCCATGAATCCCTGAATAATCCGATCCAAACCTCTCCATACCCATACCTCAGATTTGTTAACAGTGTATTTTCTGTTTGATTTCTAATGGTGACCAGGTCTATATATTGATCTCTGCAGTATTGTTGAGCATCGCTCCACACTTTTAGCTGATTAATTAAGTGATATTCCACCGTGCTGTTCTGTACTGTAAAGATCAAAATTAAAGTCATTAAAAGCAGGACAATCCAAATTAATTTACTTTGTTTAAAGAAGTGTTAAATAAATGAGAAAAACAACAATAACTGAAGTAAATTTATGCTTTAAAATATAGTATATGCCAGAAAACATATACTAATCAAACATATACCTTCACTGCACTGTAAGTCATTTTGGATAAAATTGTATGCCACATGTAGCCTGGTAATACCATCCTCTGCTAATTTTCTACGCTTCATAGACAGAGTCTGGCTTGGCATAATTGACAATTGTTTTCCTTCTCGTGGGAGGGGCTTGTCTGAAGTTTAAAATCATTGGTGTAATGGTGTTTGGTTATGATGTACGTTATGCGCGGCTCAGCTGCATCGAATTTCTGCTGTAAAACACACGTATGGTGTAAAAACAAAACCACTGAGCGAAATACCGGAGTGAACATGGCTGTAAATGACTTTTGCAGATTATGTTAAGTAAATCGGGCCAGAGATAGATGATTCTTAAGGTGTCTTTGCACTCAGGTCTAAGTGAAGGAACGTCCCTCTCTCCTCTCAAAGTCTTCCACTAGACAGCCCTAACAATATGTAAATTAAATCTTCCTACCTTATTTTCTGGTTAATCAGAAATGTCAACAAATAATGTTTAACCACGCATTCTCCACCATTAACTGTGAACAATGAAATTCAGGCTTCAGTTGGCAAGTGCCCGTTCTCCACAACAGAGCGAATAGCTTTCTGTGCCTCCATGTCCGCTGTAAAATACAATCTTACATTCGGCGCTTAGCGTCTACGTCACGGCTCTCAGCCCGCCCTCTGTTTGTTGATTGGGCCGTCGGTCTTGAAACCGGAGGAAAACGGTTAGAATGGGAGCTATCTGAGAAGCGTAATGAAATTTAGCGGAAGTACAAAGTCTGACGTAGTCAGGCTATGCCACATGCCTATTTTTTTGGAAAATGTTTAAAGAGCATTATTATGCTATCGTGGAAATTCCCTTTCAATGCAGTGCGTCATGTTGTTGTAAGTGCAAAAGCTGAAAGTGAACCATAACTCCAGTTATTGGCTTGTAAATTAAAGATTCGCTGAAATGAGTCGTCCAGAGTTTGAATCGCTTTTCTGTAAAGTTGTGACGTCATGCCTTGCGATACCGGCCTAAGTTATACGTAGTCTCTACCACGAATACATAAACCATGTGTCACTGCTAAGTCAAGTTAATAGAGGGAATGCATTGACGTCACTTTTCCACATGACCACGCCGGAACTCGACCCCATCGAGTGGCAAACCTTCAACAAAATGGCTGGCTTTCATAGCGGCTGCGGCGCAAATGCTAGTAAAACTGACTATTATCAGCTTAAATTGAATTTAGTTACTTGATAGCAGAGGTGGAAAATGCTTAGTCACATTAGTTACATTTTCAAAGCATCTGTGCTTTATTAGGATGTTTGTATTGGGAAAATTTTTACTTCACTACATTCTAAAGCATAGAATAATATTGTGTATTCTTTAATGTTGCATATTAAAATGTATTTAATACCTATTAACATAAAAACTGTGTACTTTTACTTCAGTAAAAGTACTTAAATATTAAATGTAAAACAAACAAGTGAATTTATGAAATGTAATAGAGTAAAAATTATGATACTATGCTTTCCAAAGAAAAACACGGATAAAATACAAACACTTGAATTTTTTTTAAGTAGAATGTAAAATCTTTGCTTGATAGTGACCCTAGCAACTTATCAACCCGCCTGTGGACGTTGGCATGAACGATCAATTTATTTCTACTTTCGGTGGTTTTTGTCAGTCTGTAAAACGATAGCTCCGAATTCTTGTTATATGTTGGTACAGTCAATCGCACAACAGCTTTTTCCCATTTCGACGCGTTTTCGCCGATGTCACGCTGTACTCAAATGCTGCCACATGATTTTTGCCACTCAGTGGGCGTAACCGCAGTCCCTCTCGCCGGCTGTGATGTCATATACATACCCTCTGTAGCTCTTCTAATCTTCTATCTGCCTGCTATTGTCTACAAATGTGTTGCTTAAAGCTGCGGTCAGCAACTTTTTTGATCATTTTTTTATCATATTCACTGAACATGACTTCTCGACAGGAATTTGTGCTTTATCAACCATTGATTGTATTTCTGAGTGTTATGTAAGTAATAGTATTCTTGCTATGTATGCGTTCACAAAAATACTGGTGCCGACGCACTGACGAGGACGAGCTCGAAGGGAGGTTGCTCGGTGGGAGGGGGGACGTTTGTAAACATTTTGTAAACATTTGAAATCAGCTCAATCCTCCAGAGTTGCCGACGGCAGCTTTCATATAGATAATCTGCCATTCTTAATACTTCGAGTCACGGTGAAAGGTAGAGTAATATGTTGGGTTTACAAACTGCAGTGCTTTACTCTGTGTCTGTTGTGCTAACACATATAACAGAATTGTTTGTGTGTTAACTACCAAGTCGTGGGCCTGGTTCACTAACTTAACTTTTTGTTTTGTTTTATAACAGTGTGTAACAGTATCTGTCATGATTCACAGGAGGAACGGGACCCAAGTGCAGGTAATGTTGAACTCAGATGGGGTTAATTGAAAACAAAATTATTAACCAATAATGAATAATTAACAAGGAAATAAGGGGGCGGGGGCAGAGACAAGACACACCAGCACACAGCCCCAGCAAAGGCCATGTGCTAACATGGGTACTACAATGTCCCTTAAATTAATAAAAAACAGAAAGGGGTTTTGGGTTGAACTTATGGTTTATTACATCAAACTTTTTTGAAAAAGAAACTTTGATTCTTAATTTATTACTATTTTTAATTTTAATATTTTAAATAAAATGATGAAATACTCATTAAATTCTCTCAGTGCTGCTCTGGATATATTCATTTGTTCACATTGTCATATAGTGAGTGAAATGTATTGTTTTTGTTAAATGGCCTATAATCAACTTAAATTGATCTGTAATATAAATCACTTAAATGGGCTTTAGTGCCTCCTTTTGCAGCCACTCTTCCACATTCCTTGCAAACTGGATATCCATCTTCAAGGACAACCCTGCATTCGTTTTTCGGATACCCAAAGTATTTCCATACTGTAGATTTTAACTTTTTTTCTGGTGGGGATAGAGGTTAGAATTTGTAGTCTCATTTTCTCAGCTGTACATAAAAAGGCACGCCAAATGAAGTTGCGTGTGCGCAGTAGCGCAGGTGAGATCTGCTTTATTATTTTTTCCCCAAAACCGTGGATAAGCAAATGTTTACGGTATGATAATCGTGAAAGGTAATATCATGGTATACCGCCATACCGTTACAGCCCTAGTACCGCCACAATCCTGCCACATGAACTATGAATTACTGTGACAGGCCTGCAGGATCATGACAAGTATTATTACTGTAAAAAATAAGAAAAAACGCGAGCAGCGTACACTGTAATCCTTTTCCACTGTAAACACAGAGTAATGTGCAGAGTAGCGTCACGCAAAGAAGGGGTTTGGTGAGATGAATCTTTGAATGATTCATTTGAGAGTCATTGAGAAACAATGCATGTTATGAAAACAAAAGTGTTTTTTTGACCTTGCATGTAAATCTGTTGTTGGGCACATATAAATCTTTCAAATAGCGAAATATGTGCGCTTTAAGTCTCTTTGTATTTAGCCTGAACCTGTGTATTACTATAACCAGGACCTTTTCATTAAAGAAACAAGCTCAAAATATTATCTGAGATTTTCAACATTATGCTACAGGGACAGTATTTCATTATATTCGATTAGGTTTTGATTGCTTAAGTTTAACATTATTAAAGCGAGTGATTGTGACTTACAGTCAAAACACAGAAAATCTCTTGTGTAAGCCAAATTTAACATTATGCTACAGGTGCAGTCGATGGTGGAAAATGTTTGGGAACAAATTGTACTCACCATCAAAACAAAGAAAATGCAATTTGTTAATACAGTATCTATCATGCCAATATCCGCCATCGGCTAATGTAACACACTCCTCTCCTTCACCATAGTTGTCTGGTTCTCCAAGATACCATTTTGTGAAATTAAGGCTCTCATCCTGATAAGACCATCTCCAGCTCTTGATGTCATTGTACAGTCCAATCCATGCGACTGATGTGAACGTATTGTTAAGTGCTACTTCATGTACATTTGTCTGATCTTCAGCGGTTTGAATGGTGGCCAGGTCCAAGTGATTGATTTTGCAGTAAGTTTGTGCGTCTGTCCATGTCTTTAACTGTTTGATCAGAATAAACTCACGATGTTTACAGAGAGCTACAGACAAGAGTCCTGAAAATAGATCACAATACAGGTAGTGTTAAAAATATGAGCTTTTTTTAACTCAGGATGTTTTGGTTTAAGTGTTTAATAAGGTTTAGAAAGGACTTTATAAGAGTTTTTTTTAAGTGTGGCCAGTGGTATAAATATTTTTTTTGCCTTTTAGTTTTCACTGTGTTAATAATAATAATATTAATACATAAGTCTTATATAGCGCTTTTCAAAAGACACAAAGATGTGTTGAAATTGTCTTAAGTCTATAAGTCTATAAGTCTTCAATGTAACATGTCATTTAGTCATTTTATTAGCATTTTTTCAAATCAACCACATATTTTTATGTTACTTAAACTTCAACTTGTTTTTATAAGTTATGTCAACTTATCACAAGCCAAAACTTTAAATAGTAGGTTAAATTGACTTGCAAAACCAAGATGTTTTAACTTCATGCTGCTTTTTTTACAGTGCACTATTTATATTCACATTGCAGACATTATTCTGTAAGAAAAGCAAAAGCACTTTATGAAAAGAAATCAGCATTATATTAAAAATAACCTTAAATTATAGATTAACTTGTGCTGAAATCAAGTTCTGTACTGCTTTCTTAATGTTCTCCTGTGCTGAATGTGATGTCTTCCAATCAGATTAATTTGCTGTACAGTGGTTATTGTTTTAGAGCTTGACCGATTTTTTTTTTTTTTTTAGTTATTATCTTTCTGCATTCCAATAGACAGCAGTGCGACGGTGGCTTGATGTCTGATGAATGATTTAATCCTACATTGCTATAGCTGGTGAGACTCAATGCTATAGAAAATAAACAAAGTCCCCGTCTGTTACATTTACTGTTAAGTTAAAGTTTTGACTATACGTTAATTTATCATCTTATCATGAACACAAGTTGAATTTGCTTCACTTAATCTAATAAGACAACATTTTAAACAGTTAAAGTTAAAAATTAAAACAAGTTAAAATGACTTGTGCAGCCAATTTGATTCAACTTGAACATTTAAGGCAAGTAAGATTTTTTTAACAGTGAAGTGTATGTTGTTTTAAATATTACTGCATGTAAAACAGTAAAAATGTCCATCTCTTAGATTTAGTTTTTTGTTTTTACTTACCTGAGAAGGACAAGATATAAAGACACAACTGCTTCATCTTTTCAGCCGTCAGTGGATGTAGCTGGATAAACTGGATATTTAAAATGTAACAAAAATGCCTTGAGATTAGTAAGCAAATCTTTATTTATAATCTATATTTTCATGAAGCTGTTATATACAGAAATCTGATGTAATGTTGCCATACCTTTGCTGAAGTGTTTAAATCTTCTTGGTTTCTTTCAAAATAGACACTTTCACAGTCCTTTGCATGTTCTTATGCCGTAGCCCTGCCCATATGTTAAAAATGTTATTGAGCCCTGCATTTAGACATTATTTGGATAATATTCATCAGATGCAAAATCATTGGAAGAAAAAATTTAGGATTCACTTGATGCAAACGAATCACCTTGTGTAACATTATTATTATACATATTATTCACACTTTGGCAGTATGATGTTCACAATTTTGTAAATCTATTTTCATAATAAATTTACCTACCGCTTATATATGTTCATGATTGTTCACATCCGGGAAGAGGGGGAGGGGTATGGAAACACACAGGATCAGCAATGATGAGACAATATGCAAATTTGAGCAGCACTCAGCGTTTGATCACTGAATGCAAAGGCTTTGATTTGGGTAGAGACGATAGAGACACACATGTCCATACCAATATCCAGAGAACACTGAATTGTTCCTAGCAATAATTTTGACCAAACAATAATATATTTGTACATGTAACCACTGGTGTCCGTCTGTGACTTGTGTTTTTTTACGTATTACTTATTTTATTTAACATTTATTTACCCATGAATCATTTAAATGAGATTAAAATCTTTTACAACTACGTTCTATAAACATAGCGCTACAGGTGGTACACAAACGGTTAATAAATCTCGTTCTCTGCAACAAGTCCCGCCTTTGTAATCAAGATGCTAATAGGATTGGCTTTGCCTTTCTTGAGTCCCGCCTCTTCAACCAGCGTCGTTTTATGATTGGCTTTGTCTTTACTCGCTGTCTGACATAGGCTGCATTTGGAAGTATGAAGTGCCTAAGCTCTGTCAACAAGACGCGATGTGCATCATGTCATGATTATGTGGGCTACCGGTGGTGAGGAAGAAACATTTTTATATAAACAGTTTTATGCACAAAATATATTTCAAGTAGAGTCACATATTGATTCAGGGACAGTGTTTTCTCCCAAAACATGACAATCCTATATTAAAAGGATGAGTTGCAAATGTAAACAGTGTATGTCTGAACTTGTTTACAGTATATTGACAGTACAGTGCACACTGAGCTGTATGTAGTTAGCAATTATATTTTTTGTTCCTTGTTTTATTCAATTGACAAAATTCTGTAAATAATGCCATGTGTTTTGTGATGGCTAATAAAGTATAATGTGTTACTTTTTTCTGCATTTTTTTTTTTTTTTTTTTTTTTGGGTGGAGCAGATCTGGAGGAAATATTTTAGTTTAGTTTTTAACTTGCCATGCCAGAATTTTTACTGGCATCACAAAAAAAGTTAAAATTAAGCAAAATAATAACACATAAAATAGAACTATTGTATATTTGTTGTTTTTGGCCTGTTTCCTTAATAAATAAGATTATGATTACAAAAATACTATTTTAACTATTGTTCAAGTAAACAGCGATAAACCTTTGTGACAATGCGGCTCTGAAGACAATTTTATTTATTTCCCCACCAAAGTCAATATCAAACGTATGCCCTTGCCCTTGACTGGATGTTTAGACACCATTTCATTTTTATGGAAACTCATGGGTTAAAGAAACACTTTCTAGATAGGACCCCTCAGTCTACAACATGCTACAGATTAGCCAGAACAATAATTCCCACCACTAAAGATAGCTTTATTAGCACTCTTCCAGACCTGTCTCAAATGAAACATGTAGCAGATAACGGTGAAGATCTGGATATTATAATAGAAAACCTGAACAACGTTTGCACTAGCACATTGGATGCCGTTGCTCCAATTCGAAAAAAGAGAATCAAAGAAAAACCGCCAGCTCCATGGTATGATCACCATACTGGAGCCCTTAAAAAAGTAGCCAGAAACATGGAAAGAAACTACCGAAGCACAAAGTTAGAGGTATGGCGTTCAGCATGGAAAGAGAGTGTTCAACACTACAGACAGGCTATTAAAACCGCCAGATCTACCTATCTCAGTACGCTTATTAAAGAAAATCATAACAACCCTCGTTTCCTATTTAGCACAGTTGCGAAACTGACTAGAAACAAAGAACAAACAGAAACAAATAGTAAACTCCAACACAATAGCAATGACTTCATAAACTTCTTTACTAACAAAATTATGTTTATTAGGGAAAACATAGAAACTACGCAAGCAGCCACTACTATTCCCAATAGTACATTTACCTCTAGATTACCATACGAACATCTTGAGTCATTTAAACCTACTACAATAGAAGAGCTCTCTAAATTAGTAACGTCATCCAAATCATTGTCCTGTATACTAGACCCCATTCCCACAAAATTACTAAAAGAGGTATTTCATGTAGTGTCAGACACGGTACTAAATATCTTTAACTCATCTCTAGAATTAGGATACGTTCCAACAGCTTTCAAACTAGCAGTTATTAGACCGCTCATTAAATAAACAAACCTTGACCAGGGAGATCTTAATAACTTTAGACCTATCTCAAACCTACCATTTCTCTCTAAAATATTAGAAAAAGTAGTGGCAAGTCAGCTACGCACATTCATAGCGAATAATAATACATATGAAAAGTTCCAATCAGGATTCAGGCCCCACCATAGCACAGAGACAGCGCTGCTTAGAGTTACAAATGACCTCCTATTAACATCCGATCGTGGTGAAATCTCAATCCTCATATAACTAGACCTTAGTGCAGCCTTTGACACAATAGATCACAGAATCTTACTCAGTAGACTAGAAAACTATGTTGGCATCAGTGGTCAGGCGCTAGCCTGGTTTAGATCGTATCTATCCAATCGCTATGACTTTGTTTATGTAAATGAGGAAGAGTCATATCACTCCCCGGTTAAATTCGGCGTACCGCAGGGATCAGTTTTAGGCCCTATCCTATTCTCGTTATATATGTTACCTCTAGGAGACATTATCAGGAAACATAACATAAGTTTTCACTGCTATGCGGATGATACCCAGCTTTACATCTCGTCACATCCTAGCGAAACCCATCAGTTTTCTAAGCTAACAGACTGCATTAGTGATATTAGGGACTGGATGGCACATAACTTTCTTATGCTAAACTCCAATAAAACAGAGATACTTATTATTGAACCGAATCGCTACAAACATAATATGTCAGATTACAAGTTGTCCATAGATGGCTGCACGGTGGTGCCATATTCCACGGTTAAGAATTTAGGCGTAATGTTTGACAGCAATCTATCTTTCGATAGTCATATCTCCAACGTCTGCCGCACAGCATTCTTCCATCTTAGAAATATCTCAAAAATACGCCATATGCTGTCTGCATCAGATGCAGAAAAGCTTATCCATGCTTTTATGACCTCTAGAATAGACTATTGTAACTCGTTACTCGGGGGATGCCATGCAAATCAGGTAAACAAGCTACAGCTGGTTCAAAACGCCGCCGCAAGAGTGCTTACTCGATCTAAAAAGTATGACCACATTAGTCCAATTCTGGCATCTTTACACTGGCTACCAGTTAAATATCGTATAGAATTTAAAATATTACTAACTACCTACAAAGCCTTAAATAGCCTAGCGCCCTCATATATTAAAGAACTACTATCAGAATACAATCCACCACGTAAACTGCGCTCACAGAATTCGGGTCTCTTAATTATCCCTAGAATATCAAAACTGTCTAAAGGTAAAGGTAGATGCTTTTCCTACTTAGCCCCTAAGCTCTGGAATGATTTACCAAATAATGTTCGAGTATCAGACACAGTCGATCAATTTAAATCTAAACTTAAGACATTCTTCTTTAACAAAGCATTCACATAAAATGTCCAGTAAATGTACTTTTCCCGCAGTAGTTATTTTGTCTAGAACAGGGCTATTCAATTAGTTTGACGTGGGGGCCAGTTCATAAAAAGTATCTTAAATGAGGGGCCGGAGATATAACAGTGATGATGACTAAATTTTAGTACATTTAAACATATGCATGTTGTATTTTGAAACTGCATAACAACAAAATCAGTGCATTGCACAATAGGCTTTTTCTACAAACATGTATTTTGAAACTGCATTCAACAACATTAGTGCATTGTTAGATGTCTAAGTAGGCTTTTTCTACATCCAGACATGTTCATATGTTGTATTTTAAAATTGCATAACAACATAAGTGCATTGTAAGATGCCCAAGTAAGCTTTATTCTACATTTAAATAGGTAAATAAGATCCATATCACACTTATTGAGAATTTAACTCATTTACTCACTTCAGTGCACATAACAAAAAGTTTATATGGAACAAAATTGTTTTATGCTGTTTTTTTGTCAAAAGCTAATTATTACAGTAGCCCTATTTAAACTACAACAGCCATCTTAATAATTGGCAAACAGTAGGCTACCTTCTAATAAGACAGAATATGTTTTTAGATTGCGCAAGAGCAGTGAAATCAGGTGTATGTTTGTCAGCACGATACGCATAAAGTGGTGCAGCTGCTGGGCTGTGAGCGATGGGCGACTAACTGTTACTCGTTTTAATTGCATTCTTGTGTGAGGATTACTCGCATAATATTTGAGCCTTTGTCTGCTTTGAATTTTGGAGAAACGGCAGGAACTTTTTGTCTAGTTCACAAAATCGTTTCAACGAGTGTCCTTTATCTAACGTTAATGTAATTGTGGATAAGCATAAACATATCAGACAACAATTGTCGGAAAAGGCAGTGTTTTAAGCTGAAAATACAACAAATAAAGTTAAAACAACCATAGAGTCCGGTCTCAGTCTTAACTCATCACTGTCAGCTATCACGTCTTGAGACGCGGGCGCGAGCGGGGGAGGCGATCGCTTTGAACTTGTGGACAAAAGCGCGAATATAATCACGTGACACAGCTGCTCGCACCAGTCACGTGACTCGCACTCTGCAGCTCATGCTGCATGAAACAGACGCACGCGCATCAACTCGTAACTGTACGGCCCGTTGTCTAACTTACTAAATTTATTTTAGAGATGTCTTTTTTACAGACTACATAAAGGGCCAGATCCAGGGCCGCCTTAACCTAATGTGAGGCCCCGGGGCTAAGAGGTTTTGTAGGCCCCCCTTCCCCTCGATTTATAGTCAAAATTTTTTTTTAAGTGTAATATCTAGGTTATCTACATCACAAAATGCATTAGTTTCTTTCGAGACATACAACAGTGAGTTTTCCCTCTTTGAGCCAGAAAACACCATAATATCATTATTAACATATCACTGAGCCTACTTGAGCATAAACACAAGACACTTTATTTAACAACCACACACAGCAACATGTGTTGATAATAAAAACCAAAATGTGTGAAAGTATATATGTCTATAAGCTTTATATTTATATAGTTTTTGGAATATACAAATTTGCAGAAAATTGCCACTCATAACTAAATGCTCACCACAGTTTTAAAAATATAATAAGTTAAAGCTAGTTTTAAATTGAAAATGCATCAATGATAACAAAAGATAAGTCTTTATAGACAGAATCTTGTTAAATGCATTAATGATAACAAAAGATAAGTCTTTATAGACAGAATCTTGTTTTTTAATCAGTTATTTATTTTGTAGGCTACTGAAGATATAGTATGCATTGTATTTAGTATTTATGCATACATAAGCATGTAAAACGACCAAGTATGAATATGCACAAGACAGACAGGGAACATACCTGTATATAAGATCTTTAGATAATGAGATTATAATGGTGCTATCAGGGGATGATCATTTGAGATGGTCTTGTAGCTCTTTACTTTCTTAGACTTGCACCTTTACCGTTCCGTCTCTTTCTCGTCTTTCTAAACCAACAGATGTGTGTACTGTGAGCTAACGTCGCGTCAAACTACATCGCTCCAGCTGCTATATAAACGCGAGTAAACTTAAACTTTATAACAACTAACAGCATTATGTGCGGGAACTTCTTTCTTAATTTAGCGGCACAGTTTCTTGTGCACGTTTGGAGAGACTTCTGCATGCCAGAGACTCAGACAGCTGCACAAGCACAGAGAAAGCGAACGAGCCCGCGCGCGCGCGCACGAAAGAGAGAGAGACCTGCACCTCACTAGTGCTTATGAAATTTCAGAAATTACTCTTTCATTTGTTGGTGGATTATTTCCCGTTTCTCTGTCACACTCAGTCTAACGTGCAGGAATGTCAAGTTGACAACGCGCACTTAATTACGTTACGCGGAATAAAAAATATGTTACGTCTAACATTTTATTTCACGTTAAGTTACAACGGACCAATCAGCAGAAATGTAACGTGCAATTAGAGTGATTGACAGAAAACCTGACAAGTTACAAAACAATATGACCTTTTCAGCTCATCATGAACGCAAACTTGGGAGGCCCTTGAACTTGGGAGGCCCCTGGGCTTCAGCCCAGGTAAGCCCGTGCATTAAGGCGGCCTTGGCCAGATCAAATTACATTGGGGGCCGGGTTTGGCCCGCGGGCCGCCAATTGAATAGCCCTGGTCTAGAACAAAGCACTCACACACCTCATATGGGTAATACACTATTGCCGCAATAGTTAGCCTGTCTGGAACCGAGCTGACTTAAACAACCATAATGTATGACACTTACATTACATGCGAACGGCCCCTACGCTAATAGAACTCTGTTTTTGTCTCCCTGTCTCGTCCTCGCCCCCGAGGACAATGACACTAACAGACCCAGTTCCTGTTGCTGTGAAGGTCATCGCACCACTGATCTACTGGCTGTCCTTCAACGTCATGCCTAGCCGATGCTCAACCAACGACCACCGGCTGAACCAGTTTAATCCGCTTACCCGCTTCCTATCCCTACCGTATCTATATCTATCTATCTATCTATCTATCTATCTATCTATCTATCTATCTATCTATCTATCTATCTATCTATCTATCTATCTATCTATCTATCTATCTATATATATATATATATATATATATATATATATATAGATAGAGAGTCAGACAAAGTTGGCTGACTCTCCCTGGGACTAAAAACCCCCTAGGAAAAACACCCGGTGGGAAAAATCCTAGAAGGACAAAAACCCTTGGGAGAGATTAATATGTATACACTATCAGGCTTTCCGTGCTGCAATGGGGAAAGAGTCAGTCAGTTCAACAGCCTTGAACACGAAGTGCTGTGAAAATGCTGATCTCCGGGAAGCACCGAGAGGATTCTGGCGATCTGGAACACGCAGATGCGATCCTGTAGTCAGTGCAGAAGGTCGTATCTGGAACACGCAGATAAAGGCCTCTTGAAGTGTAGGTTTGCTCTTCTGAGCTTCACCTTGTTGCAGATGTAGGTTATTGCCTTTCTGGACGTGAGGCTCAAAACGTGGTGTGATCCGCTCAGTCTCTGGACGCACGGGCCAGAGACTCAGAACTTGTGGTCAATCTGGTTCAGTCTCTGTTGTCAAACTTAGAACGAGGAGCTGTAAAATCTCAAAGAGAAACTCACAAGATTGGTTGGTTTTTCGATGATCTGTTAATCTCTCTCTTTTCAGCGGTGAGACTCAGAGCTTTGAGGTGTTTGTTGTGTCCTGTTTTGGTCTCTGGCACGCAGCCGGGAGACTCAGAACAAGGAATGTCTGGAAAAAAGGATGAAAGGATGAGAAACAGAGATGGTGTGGGCCCATCAAAACGTCCTCTCCTTCTCCACTTTGGCATGGAGGTCAGCCATAAAAGATGTTGGTCAGTTGTCTTAAGCCGTTTTCACACAGACATTCCATAAAATACACGTAAAATGCATCCTGGATTTTTCCGGAATAGTTAAGAGTTTTTTTTTCGTTCACACTGCCAAGATTACACGGCATCTGATGGTCCCGGAAAGACACGTGACATGTTGAAAGTCCCGCCCTCTCTTCTACGCAGCGTCTGAAGTTTGCATATTATATATTATTTCTCTCTCCAGAAACAACTCGCGTGCATTTTTGTTTATAATAAGACTACAAAGGAGCGCGTGAACGCACAGTTCTATTCTGGTGAATGATCTCAGCTTCAGAGTGGATATTTGACGAGCTCCCTGATTTCTGCTTTGATACAGTTTTCAGACATTTCTCATCGTGATTGTTTATATGCATTTAAAACCCGCATTTTGAGGAGCTGGACAATATATCTCGTTGGAATGACATGCGGGTATTTTCGTTTATTATAGCTCAAATGAGCACGTGACGCGATATTCTTTTATGCTGCTGAATGATCTCCGTTTCAACGCAGTAAGTAACGAGCTAACTTACCTGATATCTGCTTCAGTCCAGTTTGCTGACATTTCTCGTCGCGAATGTTGTAAATCCCTCATTTTAAAGAGTTGAACCAACTTCATGTTGCCATGACACGCGCATCCACACTACGGCACGTGCGTCATTGTTTATGCGTCTCATATATCATTTCCTGATAACTGCTTCAATCTAGTTTGCAACATTTCTCGTGGTGAATGTTTATATGCATGTTATCTGTCGTTGTAAGGAGCTGAACCATAACTTGTGTTGTGATGATGAGGCGCGCGTCCTCACTTCGACACACCCTTTACGGCATTCTTGTTCACACAGAGGGTTACCCGCGTATCTTACTAGGTCCTCTTTCCGGCAACGATCCCAGAAGATAAACGGAACGAGTTTTTGTTCACACAGACGCTTGTCTGGCAATTTTACGGGTATTTTCTGGGACCAGAGGTCTGTGTGAATGGGGTTTCTTTTGATCGAACTGGACACTCTATGTTAACCCACCAAAATCCGATCCAAATGTAGCAATTAGGGAGGGGTCTGGAATGCTTTGTTGTACGCTGTTCACTACAAATTGAATATATTTTTCCCCTCTTTATAGATTTGACAAAAGTAATTTAAATGTAATCCAAAAGTAGTCAGATTACGTTACCAATAATGTGTAATCTGAGAGATTATGTTACTACAAATTTTGTCATGTAATGCATAATCTGTAACGGATAACAATTCATAAGTTATCTACCCAGCTCTGAACACGAAACACAGGAATAACAGGGAAACACAACGACCGACAAACAGGCAATAAAACAGACTGTCAGGAATGGCAAGGCAAGAACCCAGATGCAGACAGAAGTAAACAAAAACTGATGACTTTAATAAACAAGGTACCAAAACAGTGAAACAAAACCCACGAGGGGGCAAAACATCAAAACTACAAGATAACAAAAACACTGACTATACTAAGATGACACTACAAACAGACTTTACCTGAGTACAACAAACTAGACTGGTATAATCAGGACACGATACTCACAGATAGAATGACAAACGCACAAGCACAGAACAAAGAATAGAGAGAACTAATGAGGGGAACAGCTGAAAATTATAACAGGTAAGGGATCGTGTAAAAAGTGACGAGACACAGGAAATACATGGTCTTATAAAACAATTTCAAAACCACGTATCTCCCACATAAAACATTGTACTGTCAGGACTCTGCCATACTAGAACTAGATATACAACAAGACAAGATACAGGCAGAATCCTAACACAGACAGAGTATTTAAACTTGATGACAACCAATAACAGAGGAGAGACAATCAGTTACTATGGGAACAGTGGGTGGAGTATGAATTAATGGCTGTTTCTCAATTCCAAGAACGCAAAGAACGGACTTGCGTCCTCGTGGAGATCGGTCTTGCCAGGCGACCTTGGAAGAACGAACTCGGAAGTTTTGCTGCAATGACTTCTGGGGCGTAAAGCGATTTCAGCAAGTCTGCACTCGATGCATCCTCGATATCAAGAACACATCCGGGAATTTTCATGCGTCCTCTGTCCTTGCGGTCTTGAGAATTGGAATGAACTTCGACCGTTAATGAGCGAGGACACGAGGACGCAAGATCGCTGAAGAACGCATATTGAGAAACAGCCAGTGTCCATGGTAACAAACGAGGGGACAGAGCAATACATATATTGTGTTGTGTACTAAAATAAATACAAATGCCGAACTCTATTGGTATTGTAATATAGGCTTGTTTCTCCTGATTTTCGGGCATACAGTATAAGCAAAAATTAAAATATTCTATATAAATTGTTTCTGGTTGCAACTTTTTATTTAACCCAAATAAGACCCTTAGGGGTCAATTCTACCCCCAAGCCACTTTTCTTTAGTTTTAAAACATGGTTCCCTTTATCTCAGTGGAATAAGATTTTGTGACTTTTCCAAATTATCTGTCAAGATTCATATAAAAAACTGGGCTTGATTCGGTCATTCTAAAGATGTGTAAAAAATTAACTTAATTAGTCCCTTTGGGGGTAATAATGACCCCAATTGAAATGAATGGGAAATGCAAAAAAATATATATTTTTTCTTTTTATTTGTCAAAAAATATCAATGCATCCAGAATAAAACAGAAAATTTTGACAGAGAAAGGTAGGCCTGGTACTAGAGCACAAATGTTACATAGAAAATACATGCTCACTCACTCACACACACACACACACACACACACACACACACACACACACACACACACACACACACACACACACATTCTGGTTTCCATGTTTTGTGGGGACATTCCATAGGCGTAATGCATTTTATACCATACAAACTGTATATCCTATTCCCCTTACCCGCCCCATTCCCTAACCCCAACCATCACAGAAACCCTTCTACTACTTCACATTTTCAAGAAACATCATTTTGTTTGATTTATAAGCTTGTTTCCTCATGGGGACATCAAAATGTCCCCACGAGGTCACAAAAACACTGGTATTCCTATCTTTGTGGGGACAATTGATAATTACCAGGTACACACACACACACACACACACACACACACACACAGAGAGAGAGAGAGAGAAATGTATACAGGCTTGTAACCAGGGGTGTTTCCAGCATTGAATGACATCCGGGGGTTAACCCAGACCATTTTATTTAAATACAGGGATCACTAGCCTAGATCACCCGCTCTAGCTAGCCTAGAACCAATTATACATTTTTTTTTAAAATTGTAACTTAAATCATTTTAATTTTTGGATGTACAATCCCTTTAAAGTGCCCTATTTTCACACATTATTTTTGTACATAATATACCAACAATTCTTCAACAAATCTTTAGGACTTAAGATAATCTTAAAAACATAGGTGTCCTTATCTGTGTTATTTTGAGATGTCATGAATATGAACAGAAATGCATTTAACATACTATCTCACATTACAAAAATGTATACTACTTGAAGTAAACTTGTACTAATCTTTCATACTGGGTTCAAATTTATTATAAGTGGTACCTAAATACATTTTTAAATTACATTTGATCATATTTCATATGAATGTATTAAAGAACAAAAAATGTAGGCTATATTAAGTACAACATTAGTGCATAAAAATAGAGCACTTTAAGTATGGAATTGTACTTTTTAACTTGAGCTTACTGTACACATACAGTATTGCAGAACATTTAATGATGAAAGGGCAATAATAATGAAATGCATCTCTGTTAAATAAATTTTAGGAAGCCTCTAGTACTTTCCTAAAGCTCCTGGTTGTAAAGCTGTTGGATTTTTGACTGAATCAAAAATAATTTTGCACAAATTTGGCTTTATTCCCCAATATTAGCTCTCAGTGTCTTTGATCAAAGACAATGTGATTTCATCCAGGAATCGTGAAATCAAAGTGCTTAAAAATGGGTTATATCTACCGCATTCATCGGATCTTGCTGATCCAACTTCCACTCTGTTAAATCCATGTTAGTAATGAACGTGCTTACAGCGGGATAACATCATTTAACCAGAAACAACTTTGCATTTCTTTCTGATTGTTTGGTAAGATGCATTAATGTGTGTACGACTTCACAAGGCGCTGCAAGAAACGACCAGTGGATGACATTAGAGTAACGCGAGAGCGTTTTGAAATCAGCCTCCTCCGCAAGATTTCTCTGATGTCAGGTTCTGCAGCACTGTCTAAAGTTGAGCACACTTAAAAAACTCGAAGCAGCTGAATTCGACAGAACTGCCCCGTGTATGCCTTCACCTCGTCTATTAATTGTATATAGCAGGACAATTTATCTCTTACTTCTTTGTATGAGAAATAGCTACAAGGTGTGGCGTGTGAACTGACATTCGGGGCTTGACTCAAAACATTCGGGGCTGAAGCCCCGGCAAAATCGTCTGGCGACGCCCCTGAGGGTTAATAATATTTCATGCGTTCTGACTTATTAATAAAATTAAAGAGTTGTAATTCTCATGCAAAGCAGTTGATCCTGTGACAGAGTACTTCTGGGCTTAACTCATGTCTCCCCTTTCCTACAAGTTTCGGAAAGTTTTTTTGGAACATGGATGTATCAGTAAACCCATATTCCTTTTATGGGCACTTACCCCGGACAAGCACGCCCACACGTCAATCAGACTGAGAGTGGAAAACTGTGAAGTTCATTAGCATTATTCCTTCGAGTAAAAGTCACAGGCATCACTGCATGCTACAGCTTTGTTTAAAGGGGCCATGGCATGAAAATCTGACGGAGAAATGACACGTTTAAACTACGCGCAGCCGTGCACTTATATAACACTATATGAGATTACTGCTGCTTGTGTTGTTAGTTAACATGCTAATTTCAGAGCAATTGATTCAATAAGCTCGCGCAACTCTACACCCTTGCTAAATAAAAGAGGCGGAGCGAAGACGCTTTAGTTTTATAAAAGTCTAAAGTTTGCACGGAACCCTGGGTTTGTGTTATAAAAACGTAACGTTGTGCACAACATTAAACATAGCGTACATTAGTATGTGCTCCGTCAAGCATTGTCTTCGTAACGGTGAGTGGCTAACAAATTTGTGAAGTACACAACTTACTGTAAAGCTAATAATCAATGACTTCATAAGTTTCTCTTTATAACGTTATTCTTGTCAAAACTGCAAAGTTTTATGTATTTTGTTCTCTTTGTGTTTTAAAGTTATTTATAATAAGTCAAGTTTACTGTTTAGTGCACTGATATCCAACTAATTTTGGATAATAAAGTTTATTGTTAACTTCTTGCCTATAGTACATAATTTGTCACATCAATATAAATGTTGGATCACCACCTTTGTGAGTAATCACCACATTTGTGAGTGATCATTGCATTTAATTGTATTTATTCATATACAGTATATTATGTTAAAGTATATAGTGTATTCTATGTACAGTACTGTAGTATAATATACTGCAGTATATGTGTACTGAACTATAATATACACATAAAGATATCGGCCGATATATCGTTATCAGCCTTTTTTTACTCCCTAATATCTGTATCGGCATCGGCCCAAAAAAACGCATATCGGTCGGGCTCTAATGATTGGGTCCCCAGTGCTTCTACCAACCTAGAAAATGTAAAAAAGAACAACCCAGTAACTTAGTTTTGGTAAAACATTCTTTGCAAGCATGTGATAAAATAGGTATTTCAACCTGATCTCACGAATTTCCGTGACATTCTCACGGATCTCCGCATATTTCCGTGGCCCTGCCACGGACTTTCTTTTCCGTGGCATTCTCACGGATTGGTTACTCAACTGTTTTGTCCTATTTTCTTACCATTGTCGCTTCGGTTTAGGGTTAGATTTACATAAAATGACATCCCTACCCAAACCCAACTCTAACCCCAATGCCAGGTGACAATTGATTAAAGTTTAGAAAATATAAAAGAATACATCAGAAAAAATTGTATAAACCAATACTTACAGTGACAAAGTAACGCAAGCACCAAATCTAACCCTAAACCGAAGCAACAATGGTTTGAAAATAGGAAAAAGCAGTTGAGTAACCAATCCGTGAGAATGCCACGGAAAAGAAAGTCCGTGGCAGGGCCACGGAAATATGCGGAGATCCGTGAGAATGTCACGGAAAAATGAGCACAAAATTCCGTGACTATCCCACGGAACTTTGTGAGATCATGTTGGAAATTTGGCTCCCCTTGTGATGTCATAAGAAGCTCTTATTATAATAATACCACCCCATAATCTGCAATATCCAACCACAGCACTGCCATTTAGTGCAGAGAGGGAGAGACAGAGAAAATAATTCACAGCACAATTAAGTTTCAATTTTAACAAACCACCATCATTGTGATGGTGTTTGCACTTTTGCATTTTAAAGGACACACCAAAAACGGCACATTTTTGCACACACCTACAAAGTGGCAATTTTAACATGCTATAAAAATTATTTTTATGGTATTTTGAGCTTAAACTTCACATATGTACTCTGGGGACACCAAACATTCATTTAACATCTTAAAAAAGTCTTATGACATGGCCCCTGTAATATCAAGACTCAACAATGGCATGAAAGAAGAAGTGTATTTTTGTAACTTAGCTTAGCTTTTTGTAACTGTAGCTTATGCGGATGCCTCTAGTATAAACAAAGCTTCATAAGTTGTAGGCGGTAAGTAAAACTGCATCAAATGTCTGTGTTCCCTATCAAAAGCTTTACATGATTCTGCGCTGCTAAGCGCTATGGGGAAACGTCTTTATTGTTGACCAGCTGAACATAATGTGCAAACACCTCAATGGAATTGACCCGGAGGTATTGATGACGACATCACAGCGCACCCGATGCAAGGCTATAAAATAGATGAGCACTAGCTGTGTCATCAGGTCTTTTCATTTTCAGACCAACTACTGAATGTGTGTGTGCTACACTGAAATGCAAATCTCTCTCTTACCTTTTGAACTTCATTTGAGATCTTTGTTAGGAGTTAGATTCCAACAAGATAGAGTGCAGACTTTTTCTCTTTCCGATTTTAAAAGAGTTTAAGTTAAAAGGAAAATATGAGTAAGAAGACTCACGAGCAGTCTAAGGGGGCGTGCACACCAACGCTTTTACGCCCGCGGCCGGCGCATGTTTTCAATTGTTTTCAATGGAAGCTCAGCGTTTTTCAAATAAGCCAGCAGCTAGCGGTTTTCTTCCGCGCCGGTTTTGAGCGCCGAGAGTTGAGAAATGTTCAACTTTGGAAGAAAAGCTCTGCTCGTCAATGTCAGTTCTCACGCGGCGTTCAATCACAGTGGAGGTGGGGCGGGACAAGTATCACAGCAACCAACCGGCTCACAGCTGACGTATCAGAGCTACCAAAGCGCTTAGCTGAAGAAAGCTGGCACTCAGCTGAAAAACAGCTGGCATTCGGCGTCCTCAAGGCGTTTTCAGCCGCGTTTTAAAGTTTTGGTGTGTCCAGCCCCTTAGTCATGTGTTTGTTTTCGCTTTATGGCGAATGACGACACACACACACTTAACTGTTTTGTGTGTTTGGGGGAGGAGCATGCGGTCATGGCTTTTCAGTCTGATGAGTGCGAGCATTGTGAATCATTCACAATAAAAATGCTTTGTGCTCGCCGTGATTATTTTCTGACCGCACCGTCAGATTAAGATATATTTCTTCGCGTAATTCCGAAGCGCACTCTGGTGTTTCTTCATGTGGGGGATAATTATAATAATGACGTTGATGATATCTCTCTCAGTTTTGCGGAGTTTGATAAACCAGCCTCCAAGCGTTGCTCGCACGTTGAAAGTCGGTCGAGGAGCTTCTCGAGGTGGTAACACGTGCCAGGTTGCAAATTGACTGGCCTTGTGAGCCAGAGAACCCCAAACAAAACAAACTAGCGGATAGGTTTCTATTAAAGAAAGGGAGAGGCTCATGTTTCGTCCTCTTCCTTTCTTTAATGATCTCCATGGTGAATTAAATAAATCATGAGAGAGACCATACTCATCACGTGTTTTCGTGCCCACTGCGTCAATATAAATATGAATTGAATTGAAATATAGGACTATCGTGGGTACGAAGACGCGCGGATATACCGAAATGCCACAGGTGGAAGAGACACTCGCGAGTTATCTCTCGCCTGGCTCAGCATCCTCATTAAAGAAGCATACCCTGCCCAAGAAGCCGTGTAAAATAACTTCAGCTCTCGTGGGCAAAGCTTATCAAGCCGCAGGTCAGGCTGGTGCTGCGCTGCATACTATGGCAATATTACAGGCATACCAGGCTGATCTGTTAAAGGATTTGAGTGCAGGCGAGACGATAGACAAAGACACATTTGACGAGTTGCATAGGACTACATATCTGTCTCGTGTCATTAAATAAACGGCCTAGCTTTATCAACCCGCACATATACAAAATGTATGGATGCAGCACTGGCTCCATTGAGACTCCGGGGCATCCGCATTTTATATTACATGGATGATTGGCTAATACTGGCAAAATAGCTAGAGGTGGCGCTCCAACACAAAATAATGGAACTCAACGCCAAGTAAGCATTTTTTCTCATGCCCAGAGAATGACTTATTTAGGGATAGTCTGGGATTCGATTACGATGCGGGCACATCTGTCTCCTGCACGAATCACAACCATTCAGCATACCCTGAGCAGAGTCAGGATAGGCCAGGATCTCACTGTGAAACAATATCAGAGGATATTAGGGCTTATGGCATCAGCATCCACAGTGATTTCTTTGGGGCTGTTGCATATGACGCCGTTTCAGTTGTGACTCAGAGCCGGAGTGTTTCATCCAAGGGCCAACGTCAAAGGCTGATTAAATTGACACGCCGTAGGCTTTGTACACTAACTATGTGAATAAGACCCCGGTTTCTTGCCTTGGGTCCCACGCTATGGGCGACTTGTCATCGCGGACTGCTAATGACAGACGCCTCCCTGACGGGCTGGGGTGCAACCTTAGATGGTCGTCCAGCTCAAGGGGAATGCCTAGAGCTGTCGGCTGTATTTCTGGCCCTGAAATACTTTCTCCCCCAACTGAGAAGCTGTCATGTCTTAGTGCGGATGGACAACACAGCGACAGTCTCATACATAAGTCACCAGGGAGGTCTGCCCTCACGCAACTTGAACAGGATAGCGAGGCAGATTTTTCTCTGGGCTCAGGACAATTCCCGCTCACTCAGAACAGTGTACATCCCAGAAAACCTGTATGTAGGAGCAGATTTACTGTCCAGGCAGACATTATTGACTGGGGAATGGAAACCCCACCCAGACATAGTGTCTCAGATATGGGCCTGATATTACAGAGAGGAAGTGGACCTCCTTTACTTTACAATGTCTCCTTTACTTCTCTCTGAGTTCCCCAGCCTCCCTGGGTCTGGACACAATGGCGCACACATGGCCGGTCAAGCGCCTCTATGCGTGTCCTCCATTGGCGCTGCTTCCACAGGTTCTAGCCAGAGTTCGCCAGCAAGGCTCTTGCCTCTTATTGATAGCACAGCGTTGGCCGAACAGAGTCTGGATCTCAGAGATAATATCTCTCCTCAACGGCTCGCCATGGGCGAGTCCGGAGAGGAGGGACCTTTTGTCTCATGTGATAATGCATCTCAGGCCCGACCTGTGGAATCTCCATGTTTGGCTCCTGAGGGGTACCAACTGAGGGACACAGGTTTGTCGCCTGATGTTATTGACACTATTTTGAGTGCTAGGGCTCCCTCCACTAAAAATAATTATGCCTTTAAATGGGGTGTATTTGAAGCATGGTGCATGACACATGATGCAGATCCTGTTAACTGCCAGATTGCTACAGTTCTGAGTTTTCTGCAGGAAAAGCTGTCAGCAGGCTTATGCCCATCCACTCTCAGGGTTTTTTGGCCGCTCTTTCGGCTAGCCATGCTTTGGTGGATGGGGCGCCGCTTGGGAGGCATCCAACGATTTAGGCCTCCAACAAGAACTAAGATTCCTTCGTGGGACCTAGCTATAGTCCTTGAGGGTCTGGTTCAGACCCCCTTTGAACCTCTAGAGTCAGCGTCTGATAAACTTCTGGCACTAAAGATGGTTTTTCTAATGTCAATAAAATCTTTAAAAAGAATTGAGGATATGCAGGCTCTGGCGGTCTTGCCAACCTGTCTAGATTTGGCCCCAGGAATGAAGAAGGTGTGATGCGGCGGGCTGGTCCTTTCCGCATATGTTCACAAGATTTTACAGCTTGGATGCTCATGTCACTCCAGGATCTCATGTCCATGAGTCAACATCTCAAGCTGATGTCTATACCATTTGTCCATAAAGGGGTATCGCCCACTGCTATTTATTAGTAAGGGGTGCCTTCCTATAGGTTTGTGAGGCGGCAGGAGCATCTTTTCCGCACACATCCACTATTTTTAGCTTGGTTGTTTATGTCTGAGATTTCCTTGCGGTCCTTGTGCGCACACTTAAACATCCGTAAGGCGTCCAGACATCTCCAAGCACGGCAGCGTGGGTATTGTCGTTCCCCATAGCGCTTAGCAGCGCAGCATCGAGTAAAGCTTTTGATAGGGAACGGAGGGGTTACTTGAGTGTAACCTTGTTCCCTGAAAAAGCGGAACGAGATGCTGCGATGTCTTGCCGTACAGTATATATACAGTTTGTTTCATCTAGCGTCACGTTTCGGACTCCCCACAATAAAGAGCCGGCTGGCAACAAGTCAGTTATTGAAATAACCAGCCGCAACCGAATAGCATCTAAATAAACAACATTACTCACCATAGGACAACGTTGTGCACTTCATCAACAGCCACACCAATGAGACGATCCTGTTAAACGTCTGTTTGAAGCATATCTCTCCACTTTTTAACACATACAAGCAATTCAGGAGAACTGAACTTTTTGACTCCACTAACTGCCTTAAGCTAAACTCTTGGACGTCTTTTAGAGAGTCGATGCCGCGAACTTTGCATATTTTTAAGAATCCAATGTTTAGCTGATCATGATAACTGCTCATTATTATCCACGTGAACACGACTGATTATCTTCCTCAATGGAACGTCAGAGCTTTGTTTTCCAGGGACCGAAACTAATCGCGACACTCGCGTCTCCTGGAAATCCATTTTTTTCCACCAATCAAAGACGACTTTAACATTCTCACAGGGTTTCCAGAAAAGTGTACGAAAAACATCAGACGTTTAGCCAATTGTTTGTGGGCGTGACGTCTGAGGCTGAGACTATAAAGGATATAATACTGCTTTATATGTACTCAAGATTAACATGAGATGAGCAGAAACACTCTTTGTTATGGGAGCTTTTAAGTGTTGATTCTGGGGTGAGCAGTCCGTTAAGTTTTATTTGTTCTTTCGGTCCGCTGCTTTCTATTTGTTTTATATTTATTAGGACTGTGGTGAGGATAATTTGTGTCTGTTAATGACATGAATGAATTAACTTATTTTTATTCTTATAGATGTTTATTTCAAATGAATTTCTCAAAAACACTGAATTCTTCATTGTTTATTTTATTCACAATTGGCTTCCCAGATTTGTATGCCCTAAACCAACATTGACCAAACTGAGATTCGCAAACCCCTGCTGGTTCGCAAGGGAGTTGCAGAGGCTTCATTAGTTGATAAAAATCATTAACATTTAAATAACTATTTAAAAACTAATCCCAAATATGCAACACTACAATATATCTGAAAACTGGAGAACAGGATTTGTTTTTGTACCAGATAAAAGAAATATAAGGAATAGAAACCATACATAAACCATATAAAGGTCTAATAACAGGTAATGATAACAATAACTATGTAAAATACTACTGATAAAACGTTTAAAACCGATGAAAAGTCTATGTTTTTAAATTTCAACATGCAACTGTGATATTACATTATAAAAATATTTACTTAAAGGTATAGCGGAGGATTTTCTCAAATTTTAGAAAAGAACCGCCTTCTCCATTTTTATTTAAAAATGCAATTGCGCAACACTCTTGATTGACAACTAGGAGGACCAATAGTCTTGATGATCCACCAGGAAAAAGAAAATCCTCTGCAATACCTTTAATATCTCAGAGGGTATCTTACGTGAATAATTTACATCAAGGGGGTTCAGCTGACAAAAATATTTTATAAGCCCCAAACTAACTCGTATCAGGAATAGATGTGTTGGCATTTTCTTTTTGACCCATCACAGTATTTACACACAATATTTAAAGATGATAAGAAAGATTTTTTACATAAAAGCTAGACAGGAATCTGAGCCACAGGTTTGCTAGTAAAGATTATATCTACATGTTAATTTCCCAACTAAATAAAAAAAATTTGTCCCAGGAAAAAAATGTAACTTCAGTAAAATTGGTTATAGCAAACATTGCTGACATAAGCAGGTGATGGAACAATTCTCTTCTGAAAGACTTTTCCATTCAGCTGTTTCCTCCACGTCAGTGTAAGCTCACCATCTACCATCAGATCAGATAGAGTCTCCTGTAACTTAACAAACACAAACACACTTTGATTAAATATGAACATTTATACATGTGAGGAGCTCCAATCCAAAAGCCGCTCAACACCACCTCCGCCAAAAACGAGAAAATTAACCGGACATCAGGGTTTCCCGCAGCATATTTCAGTTAAGGCGGCCCGCCTAAGCTTGGAAACCCTATCGCCTTAACTAGCTCGTCCAAAAAAAAAAATGCTGCACAAAAGGCCGTCAAGTGCATCTTGGAGAATAGCGCATACGCGCATCACACCGCGAGCGGGGACGCACGTCACACGGCCGAAATGAGAAAGACGTGGTTCGGACCGTCACTGTCTAGAGCAGTGGTTCTCAACTCCAGTCCTCGGGACCCACTGCTCTGCACATTTTGGATGTCTCCCTTATTTAACACACCTGATTCAGATCATCAGCTCGTTAGGATAGATTCCATGAACTGAACTGAGTGTGTCAGATATGAGAGACATCCAAAATGTGCAGAGCAGTGGGTCCCGAGGACTGGAGTTGAGAACCACTGGTCTAGAGGATAACTAAATATCTCGGAGAATAGCGCAGACGCGCTTCACCACATGGCCGAAATTAGATAGGACGTGGTCCGTCATGTCTGGAGGATAGCCAGTTGGTATACGTGTCCGCGAGAACTCTAGGTGGACTTATGTTTTGGGGTTATTTAAGCCTGTTATTGCATTAGTCTATAGTTCTTGCAATTTTAAAGTAAGTTAGCTGGTGATTTTGTTGTTTGAGCAACCTGCTAGCTAGGTTTCACCTGCCTGTTGATTAGATATAATTGTTGAGCGCTCTTGCAGTTACACTCCTTTAAGATAATGTAATTAATAGTGGGAAAAAATCTGTTTTTACAGTCTTCACACTATTTATCATCATTCACCAAACGTTATACAACATCTGCTTTAGTTTGTGTTTATTAACCCTTTTGTTTCACTTCATCACGCAGCTATTCTCGTTAGAGGTAAAAACATTTAATTAATTAATAATCTAGTATGTGTTCATTTTTTGTCATAGTTTCTTCAAAATTAAGTTTTATTTGAGTGTTTAAAAAATAAATATTTTATTTATTTATTTTATTAAAATATTTTAATTTTCATCATAGCGCATCCGCCCCGCCCCTATAATTCCACGCCCTCGGCCCCAACCACCCGCCCAACCCTACCATCTTAACTAACAAATTTTCTGCGGGAAACCCTGGACATATTACACGTTCATCAAATACTTTTGCATCAAATCCATTTAATCCCAGCATTAGGCCATTCAGAAATACCAGTTTGTTGTAAGAATCCATTAAAAGTTCATGTTAGACGCACTTAGAGGGTTTTGCATCTGAACTCTTCATATACACATTTCATACTTGATACACAATCTTGTGGGTTTATGCTCTTGACAGATCATAATGTTTTAGGTGTCATCTATGTCCAGAGAGATTTAAACTACCCAACCATTGTGTGAAATTACTTCTCTGTGCCTTCATTTTGTGTTATTTTCTTTAGATTTCAAGCCACAATTAAAATGACAGCATTAACCTTGACTAAATATTTTTCAACATAATAAGTGTCATATTGTTTTAAGTGTTATATCTGATTTACCAGCATTGATATTACGCTGCTATAGACATCCATGATTATCTGCAGGTGTAAAATGCTGGTTCGAGACCAGCTGTTGGGTTACATTATCCCAGAAAGTGTTTATATTTGACCCAATGCTGGGTTGAAAATAACGCAGCATTTCGTAGAGCATCTTACTGATCAAACATGTCGAATTTCAGCAGTGCATTATTTTTACCTTCTGTAACACAAGTGTCTTCAGTTGAACATCACTCATATTGTCCACAGTGGAGTTCAGCTGCACCCTCACAATCTGCCTTCTTAGCTTTACTGGGGTTCACACACAAACACAGTATCAGTTACATTTTAGCTAATAAAGTCATAAAAAAATACTATAAACCTAAGTGATGAGATCAGACTTACCAGTATTGCAATAGAAGTTAAAAATTCTAGAGCAAACCCAATTTTGAAAGGAACCATAATAATTTCTAGTAGCACAGTTTTGAGTTCCTCCACTGAGAGACTGAGCAGCCAGTTGGTTTGATGAAGAAAGATTGGACTTATCTGACCACGTCCATGTATCCCTGAATAATCCGATCCAAACCTCTCCATACCCATACATCAGATTTCTTAACAGCTCATTTTCAGTTTCATTTCTAATGGTGACCAGGTCTGTATATCGATCTTTGCAGTATTGTTGAGCATTGCTCCATGTCTTTGGCTGTTTCATTAAGTAATATTCCACCGTGCTGTTAAGTACTGTAAAGATCAAAATTAAAGTCAACACATTAATGGCAGGACAAGACAAATTCAACATTTTAATACAGGTGCAGTCGAACCAAATTATACTCACCATCAAAACAAAGAAAAGCGTATGTGTTAGTACAGTATCTATCACACCAATCTCCACTATTATGTAATGTAACACATGCCTCTCCTGCACCATAGTTGTCTGGTTGTCCGGGATACCATTTTAAGAAATCAATGCTCTCATCCTGATAAGACCATCTCCAGCTGTTGATGTTATCGTAAAGTCCAATCCAGGCGACTGATGTGAACGTACTGTTTAGTGCTACTTCTTGTACATTTGTCTCATCTTCAGCAGTTTGAATGGTGGCCAGGTCCAAGTGATTGATTTTGCAGTAAGTTTGTGCGTCTGTCCATGTCTTTAACTGTTTGATCAGAATAAACTCACGATGTTTACAGAGAGCTACAGATAAGAGTCCTGATAATAGATCACAAAACAGGTAGTGTTAAAATATTTTATTTGTGTTTAATAAAGTTTATACATGACTTTATAAAAGTTTTTTTAAGTATGTCTTTTGCAGGTTTCTTTGAAAATAAATTGTATGTAAACTGTCCATATTTTGTCTATAAGTCCTCAATGTAACATGTTATTTAGTTTTCAAATACCCTCAAGTTCACACTGTAAAAAATATGCAGCATATTTGTCAAAGCAACACATATTTTATGTTACTTTACCTTAAATTTCAACTTGTTTTTATCAGTTATGTCAACTTTTCACAAGCCAAAACTTTAAATAGTAGGTTAAATTGACTTGCAAAATGTCTCAGTTACATATGTAACCCTCCTTCCCTGAAGGAAGGGAACGGAGACGTCACGTCGTGACCAACGAATTGGGAAACCCTACCATAGCGCCACAGAAGCTGAACCCTTCCAGTGCCTGCAAAACCCCTCCGGCCTCCATGTGGGGGGCGGATGCTAAGGCTTACTGCAGAAGGCCAGTCACTACCTGTTCCTTAACCCACGACAGTGACTAGGCGAGCTGGGAAGCTAACTCATCAGGCGGGACTAGAACACTGCAGATCTACCCTCTAGGGGGTCTACCACATGGGTGACATCGTGAGAGCTTAAACTAAAGTGAAAACCCTCTTAGTAGTATTTCATACTAGGGGAACGCAGAGCGTGCTCCGCTAGGGGAATGTGGTAAGAATTTCCACAGAAATACACGCATAGAGACCCACAGTAAGCGCAATGCGGGTGCCTAACCTAACCCAGGTTCACATGGAAACATCTAGTGAGGGGCTGACAGCAGAAGCTCTGCAACATCAGCTGTCAAGGCAGTGGAGGAGTGAAAAACATTATTTTGTGACTTTTTGCTATAACGACCTTCCATAATGGTGGGGTTGCGCACCAAAATAGAGGCTGCAAGCCGACACGAGTCTCTAGTGGTCTTTACTGATTGGAACAAAGAACCTGAGAGGATACCAGCTCAACATGAACACTGTAAAAGCTAGTGAACATGTAAGCAGCTCTGCCGGTGTCTGTTAGCGAGGAACCACAAGCCTATGCACAAGATGATGCCACACTCGTAGAATGTGCACGCAGATTAAAAGGGTAAGGAATACCCTGCTTTTCATATGCAAGGGTAATAGTGTCCACAATCTGATGGGACATCCTCTGCTTGGTGACGCAATCCCCTTCTGCTGACCACCGTAACAGACAAAGAGCTGTTCTGAGGTTCTAAGCTTTGAGTCCGAATTACATACATACGTAGCGCACGCACCGGACATAATAAAGCCATGGCTGGGTCTGCGTCCTCCGGGGGCAGCGTTTACCAAGTTCACCACTTGGTCTCCGAAAGGATTAGTGGGAACTTTGGGCACGTAGCGGGGCCGGGGTCTCAGTGTTATGCTGGATTCAGCAAGACCGAACTGTAGGCACGAATCGTTGACCAAAAAATGCATGAAGATCTCCTATCATCTTAACCGAAGCCAAAGCAAGGAGTGTTAAAGTTTTTATAATTAGAAACACTCACAGAATGCAGAGGCTCAAAGGGAGCGTCCAGTAAGGCTTTCAGCACCACGGACAGGTCCCAAGGAGGAATAGAGGGAGGACGAGAAGGATGCAGCCTTCGTGCGCCTCTTAAAAAATTAACAATCAGGTCGTGCTGACCCACTGGGTTACCATTTATGGGTGCTGGGTGCGCAGATATAAATGGAGATAAATAAGCACAACTCTGGTTGAGCATTCTCTGGGCCTTCTTGTTGAGAAGCACACCAGTCAATGAACAGATTCCATTGTAGCGTGTTCGCCTGTCTCGTAGACGCCACTCGCACTGCAGAGATGGTGTTAGATACCGAGTGTGGTAAATCACCTAGAACCTCCACGCCCCGTCCAGAGACCACACATGGAGGTTCCACAGATCGGGGCGCGGGTGCCATAATGTGCCCCCTCCTTGAGAAAGATGGTCCTTCCTCAGGGGAATCTGCCAGGGAGTGTCTGTCGTGAGGAGAGTGAGCTCTGGAAACCAATTCCTGGTTGTCCAGTATGGCACACCTAATAGAATGCGCTCCTCATCCTCCCTGACTTTGCACAGTGTCTGCGCAATAAAGCTTACTGGGGGAAAACCCAGTGGCCAGCTGTGTGCCAGTGCATCCACACTGAGTGTTCCCTCGGTTAATGAATAAAACAGGCTACGATGGGTTGTCTCTGGAGAAGCAAACAGATCTAACTGTGCTCTGCCAAAACGTTTCCAAATCAGCTGAACCGACTGGAGTCGCCACTCGCGGGGGTGCGCTGCTTGTTAGAGCGCGTCTGCTGCTGTGTTCAGCGACCCTGAGATGTGAATGGCACGAAGAGACCTCAGATTCTTCTGACTCCAAAGGAGGAGATGACGGGCGAGATGCGACAGGTGACGAGAGTGCAAACGCCTTGGTGATTGATATACGCTACAGGCGCACTGTTGTCAGTGTGCACTATTACATCTTTTGCCTTGAATCCCGTTAATGAAATGGACAAGCGCAAGATATACAGTCCACAGCTCGAGGCAATTTATATGCCAATGTTGCTGGGGTGTCGACCAGACCCCCGACGTGACGAGCCCGCCGTACGTGGCTTCCCGCCCTGTGGTAGAGGCATCTGTGCCAACAATAGCATGCCTGGAGACCTGTCTCAGTGGCACCCTCACCCTGAGAAATTCTGGGTATGACCACTGGGTGAAAGTGAAATGGCATCTCTGTGTAATTATAATACTGTGAAAGCCGGTGAGCCACGCTCTCCTCTGGACTCGGTCGTGAAGCCAATCTCATATGGAGCAGCCCGAGCAGTGTCATAGCCGCAACTGCTGCCATATGCCCCAGAAGTTTCTGAAATTGTTTCAGTGTTTACTCTTTTCCCAGTTGACCTGAAGACCAAGATGGGCGAGGTGTTTAAGTACACAATCTATGTGTGCGCACAGCATCTGACGGAACTTACCTATTATGAGCCAATCGTCTATAGATGGTTTAATCGGATGCACGTGATAGACGTCTGGATCCGAACCTTACTTCCGGTTTCGTTTTTTTAAATGGTCTGACTAGTTGCTAAACTGATCTCTTATGCCTCGTCTAAAATAACGAATATTTTGGTTTCCTAGGTAATCTATGTGTTGTTGTTTTTTGCTTGTTATATAAATAAACTATGTTTAAAGAACTTTGTTGTTATTTATTCTTAGCGGAGTTTACCGGAAGTAACGTGCGGACTGCAACAGCCCTTGTTTATGTTGTTACTGCTGAAACGGTCTATACGTAAAAATGTAAACACCGCTCTCTCTCAGGGGCTGCAGTGCGCCATCCGCAACTTTTGTAAAGACATGGGGAGAGAGCAAATTGAATGCATAACAGAGACGGATCGTGCGTAAAAGCCAACGTGACGGGCTGGAAAGCTCTGACCAGGCCCCCAGATACTCAGCGAGAGGAAATTAATGGCACAATATGTGTACCCGTGGCGAGTCAAGACAGGGAACTCAACGACACGTGCTCTTTGGCTGCATTGTGAGATGTTGTGTTTAATGAAACACTCACCCAACAACGCTGATGGAGGCTGAGCAAAGGGGGCTCCTTTGTAGTTTTCCCGGGACGCTCGACACATCCACTGGCAAATGAGGAAGAGGAGAACATAGGGTTTTGAGCCCGTCCGAAACTCCTACGTGCCTCCGGAGACCTGGAGAAGGAGGAGGAATTCACTCTTTGAGGTTTAGTGGGTGCCGACTGAAGCCGGCGAAACAGAGAAAACGAAACCAAGGATTTCCCATCCGGCCTTCCTCCGGGGGGGAGTGGTGCTTTTACCATCTCCTGAAGAGCGATCCTCTCCATCTTTAGGTTGCCTGACTCAGAGCCACTTGGTTTCATTTTCCACCTCTGTAGCAGGCTGAGTGGGCAGGTTGAACTGCTTACGACAGGTGCCTCAGAGCTGCCGGGATGGAGGAATGAAAAAAGCCTTAGCAGGACGCACTTGACGAAAAGCAGACCAATATACTAACGTAACAGAGGGGAAAGCTAGGCTCCGACGTGGCACGATGCCTCAGTCTGCTCTAGAGTGGCTGAGAATTCTTGGACCCTCTCAGACGCGGTGCCGAAATGGCTGGTCTAAAATGGAGCATTAGGAGACGATTATTAACGACCTACTTAATGCCCGCAAGACACAATCAGAGATTGCGTTCCTGGACCACCGGGGTGGGCATAGCACGTCCGATGGGATGTGCAGTGAACCTAAGTCGTTCGTAGCGCTAGGTCAGAGCCACACAGGGTTCTTTAGCTGCCGGACCGTGACCTCACCTGTGCAGATCCTTCAATGCCTTAGCCTGGCGGACCTGCAGCAACGCCATGGCGCGCACGGCAGAGGCCGCCTCCCACAAGCCCATGGGTATGTTAAGGAAGGGTGGCTGGTCTCTTGGAGCAGTGTAACCCTTAGTGGCCCCGCCTTTAGAAGAGGTGAGAGGTCATGGCTGAACGGTTGGTTCCGGGAGGAAAACAAGTTTTCCACGACTGTGTCAACCAACATGCACCTCGGGAAAGAAAGGCACAGAAGGTTGGGGCTGTTCTTGCTGTCCCGAAGTGCCAATCATCTAGGCGGGAAGGTGAGGGTGAGGGAGGAGTTCTCCACTCCACACATACAGTCTCCATGCGCCCAAGCGTACACGGCCGCCACTCTGGGTCGAGCACGGGAGCCCCTACCCTACCCGAAGGCGGGAGTGGGTCTGAGTCGGTGACCGAATAGACAACCCCCTCTCCAATGCTGTGACAGACATAGAATCCTCGTGAGAACTGAAAGAGGACGAGCAGACATAGAATCCTCGTGAGAACTGAAAGAGGACGAGAGCGCGTAGAACACACGCCACCCGTCTCTAACGGTACCTCTGGCTGCGGATGGGAGTGCTGACAGTCACTGGACAAACCAGCTAACCGATTCAGCACTGTATATACAAAGATAAGCATTCCGGAGTTTTGCCACCGCACCTTAAACGGGGCTCCGCAACGGAAAAAGGGGGGGGGGTGACGATCCCAGGGGTACGAAACCCGTCTCCGCCATCCAAGAGGGTCACGCTCTCTTAGAAGTATGAACCCTCCCTGAACGCAGCCTCAGCATGCACTCTTGCGCACAAGAGAGAACGATCGTGGCCACCCAGGGACCCATCCATTTGCCGCATTCAGAAACACGGACGGAAAGACATCTTTAAAAAGACGCTCCCACCTCAGTGCGAGTGAATGCTGTCTTTAAAAAGACAATACTTTAAACAATACTCTTTTAGCGGAAACACTCTTTTAATGTGCTGATGTTGATGAAGCACACAGGAGAACGGCTATGCACACACTCAACTAAGAGTGAGAAAAAAAGTCAAAAAAATTAAAAAGAGAGGTGGAACACCCGCGAGCCTCCGCTGAAATGCATTTGCCCAACCAAATCAAACACACAGAGTTCTCCAAAGAGCAGAGAGTGTAGCTTCTCGTGAGCAGATTACTGCCAGCTTTCGAAGCGAAAGAGCTAATGATATTGCACCTGATCCTCGTTTAAATACCCGAGCGGCGGGGCGGTGCCGTCAGATGCAAATATCTGCATGCCAAGTTTATTGGCGTGTAAGTTGTTCTGGAAGTAGATTGGTCCCGCGAGGCACGTTCCCAATTCATCGGTCACGACGTAACGTCGTAGTGACCGACTGAAAGGGAACCAAGTTGTTTTACGAATACCGGCTGATATCTGAATATGTCATTTTAAACCCTAATATTGGCACCCCCCCCAAACCCATAACGTTCAGGCTTTATTCTTTTACACAACCAAATACAAAAACACTGCAAACTTAAAACGCAGCCTTTCTGTTTATATGTGCTTTCTTCAGTTGCAGTGACCTCTCACAACTCACATTTCTTTTTTATATAGATTGACATCCTTGAATCTTAAACTTCAGGGGGCGTATTACAGAAAAGTCCTAACTTTAAAATCTTATCTTAACTGTTTGGTAACCATGGTAATTTCAGTTAGGACCTCATTTAAGACAAAAGCTATTACAGAATGATGTTCCTAAATGCATTATCTTATCTTAACTGCAGATAGGAAAGTTGTATTACAGAAGCATCCTAACTTGACAAAACATCTCTTAACTTTAGGGTAACCTCACAGGTGTCCCAACTTAAAACTTTAATGAGAGTCAGCTGAAATAATCACATTATGATAGAGCTGCGGGAGAATGACATTACATTTTTAACAAAGTGGAGGATGAAAAACATCAATGTTTATTTTTGGATTACTCTTTGAATGTTTTTTTACCTTCACACATTCACATAATCACAATGTTTCTCACTAGTGGAGCGATCTTTCAATTTCTGTCATCCCTCATTATTAAAAAACAGTTATCTTAACTCTTAACAGTTAACACTTAATGGGATTATAGTGAATACAGTACACACTTGACTCAGCATCTATTTCTTGTCATGTCTCTATCAAATGTTGAAATGTACAAATAGTATCCTAGCACTTAGGAAGAATATTTTTTTAATTTTTGTCTAATGTTTGCTAAATGTTTAAAGTGAATGGTAACTGATAAATGATGTGCTAAAACACTAATACAAAAAACACAGACTATGATTACTATGAATTTAATAAAATGTATTTTTCTGGCCCATTGAAATTAAAAGGACAATTCTTTTGTTTACTGTAGCAGCAGCTCACGTATTGCTGGTTGCTTGGTAACAGACATGACAGTTGATAGCCGAACATGATTAAGCGATTTGGGATTTCCCAACTAGAGATGAGATAAGTTTTGGTGAGATAAGATGAGAATCCTAAATCAATTTAAGATTTGCTTCTGTAATATGAATTTGTGAAAAATCTTAACTTAACACATCATATCTTAATTTAAGACCTAAGATAGAAAGTTTCTGTAATACCCCCCCCTGATTCTCAAATAGGAGATCAATTACAATATACTTTGAAGAGTATCTGAATGATGAGCTTGGATGCATAAACATGCCGCTAAATGCCAACTCGGTCAAAAATGGTATAATCAGTGGCATCGTGCCTATTCAAACTCCTAAACTCTTCTTATCTTTTTTGTCTGTGTAGTGCATGAGAATATGCCCTAAAAAAGGTTAATGTTTTCTATTCATGTACATTAATAATTGAAATTACATGATTACACTGTGCCTCCTTAAAAATGTAATGCATGATGCGTTTAATGATATGACTCGTATGCTCTTGACACGTTTTATTAGTGCATCAAATACTTTTGCTTTAAATCCCAGTAAATCTTTCTTAATTAAGAATAAAATTCTAATTTACAAGAGAAACATGTCAGACACACTTAGAGGGTTTTGCATCTGATATCTTGTTCATTTAAAATGAATATCACTTAAATATCACTGCATAGCAAAAAATCTGTTAATCTTATAAGTTTAATTTAATTGTTTCTGCTTACCTGAGAAAGATAAGATATAGAGACACAGTTGCTTCATTTTATTCCAGCTGCCAGTGGATTTTCACTGAAGAAAATAATAATTACAATAAATTCAAACAAAAAAGTGTCTTGAGATTACTAAGCAAATGTTGATTTATAATCTATATTCTAGAAACTCATGACAATGGACAGGAGTCTCAGAGGACTGATGAAATGTCGCCGTACCTTTAAACTGAGTCGTCTTGTTGTTAGTTTGGTTTAAAAGGCTTTGCTACATTAAAAGGGAAATTTCACAGTCATAAATGCAAAGTGCTTTACATGTTCCTTTAGTTCAAGCCCCGCCCATATGTTTCTTTTAAATGTTTCCATCATTTGCCTCTTATTAATTTATTTAAATTGTGTTTTTTATTTTGTACAAGTGTCAAAAAATATCCAAAATATACAAATTACATCACTTGTATACTACAATTTATCATTTATCATTTATAAAAGTAAACTAGTGTGAAATCGTTGTATGTTTGGGTTGTTGGGTCCAATGAGCTGTGAGCTACAGTATCAGATCACAGTCTGACGCTCTTTCTGTGACACCTGAATGTTTTTTAGGAGCAAATACAGTCAATTTAGTCAATTCTTTGGAGCTGTTGTGATAAAAACTTCTGATAGAATATTTTAAAGGCAGATTATTTGTTCATTTACATCGAGCGGTTTAGTATACACCTGTTGATAAGAAAAGTCCTAGTACTACAGTTTCACTGTAAAAAAATGCCTCCCTAACTCAACATTTTCTAGTGACCGGTAACATTGATATTTTTCAATAGCCAATAGATTTTCTGTGAATTGAATTTTATCAATTGTGGCAACAAATCTTTAAACATTAGCTCAATGTGAAATAACAAATTGAGCCAATAAAAAATAAGAAACCATGTCTTTTGCCCAATTAACTTTTTAAAAATGTGGTAGCATCTGAAATGTATATTGGTAAAATTATATTGGTAAGGAACCATGCTGATCTGTTTATTTCCCGTTGTCCTAATAGAAAAAGAAACACTAAAACTATTTTGTAACATTTTATTCATTTTTAAACATACATAAATGGTCTACATACAATTGCACAGTAGACATTAAAAAATAATTATTTTTAATAAAAAAAAGTTTAGAAAAGATATTTTACAAATATCTCCAAAACACCAATATACAAGTGGGGAGGGTTCCTCACCCAATGTAATCACAATTTCACTTGAATTTAACATTCTCACATGAAGTAAGAGCTTATGAAACTACTTTAAACATTTAAAACATTTAAACAATGCCTCATAACGGTTTAAACATTAAACACCTAAAACATTCGACAAATTAAAGGCATAAAGTCTCACAAATTTTCCAGCACAACCTGCTCACTGGAAATTAATCTGGAAATGGATCAGAAACTGCTCAGTGTTTCATGAATTCCCATTTTCATGTCACGTGTGTAAATCTCCAAAGCCTCAGTACTCTGTAAGAAGTAAAAAAAGTATCACTGAGTGTACATGTACCAAATGAAGCCAATGTAATAAATAAAACCAGATCAATAAGAATATCCTCAAAGTTTAACACTCTGGGGTCGACTGCGGCGCGGGCGCCGCAAGCTCTTTATTTTTCAATCACTCCGCAAAGAGACTTAGATAACTCTGCTGATTTTGGACATACACACATGATTTATACATCATTTAAAACGTTAAAGTGTCTAGTTTTTTTTCTGTCCACTCCCAATAAAAACAGAATGTTGTGCTTTTCACAAAATTAAGAAAATAAACATGATGCGCGTTTTGTTCTCTCTCCCTCAGTGAAGTCCTTTCAGAAAAACGTCTCTCCTGTTACCTGTTTATCTGTAATGAGATGAGATCGCCACACCCCCGCACCATTGAAGTGAATGAACAGAGACATCCATACGCATAACTCGTGCCTCCTGCAGTCAATGATATGCAATTCACAATCCAGTCTCTCCATTCCTTGTTTTTTCATCCGAGTGCACCAAAACATGACATCTAAATCCTTATTTACTTGCGTATGTGTGTCAGTATCTCCAGATGCGAGTGTTTTCTTTGTTCTTCCGTCAAACAGTTCACGCGACGGGAACGCACATAGACAAACACACGAGTCAGGCAATTTGACACGCTTTTTGTTATTCTTATAAAATGCGTGATTGCAAACAGTACAATCCTTATTTAGTTGCATCTAAGCACATATCTCCACACAGCAAGTTTATTAAACACAGGATCATTCGCGTGTGCATACATACTGCTTTCATGATCAACACGTGAGGGAGTAATGCCGGCGGCTGTAAACAAACATTGATAAGTTTATCACGCTTGTCCCTTGTTGTGTTTCTACTATAATGATTACAAAAACACAAATAAGAGTCCAGACAACGATAGGCAGTTCTTATTAAAACTCTCGCTGGCCAACCAAACACTAACCCTCTGTTCATTTTTACGATGGCCAAACACTTTACTATGATTACTATGGTTTATAAATGTATACTTGTGAAATTAATAGAAAATATTTCTATATATATACACACACATTATACTATATATAGATTTTTTGTTATAAATTCCCAAGTAAACCTTATCATGGTTTTACTACAGAGAAAGTTACATTCCTGTTGAACATCCCTACAAGGCTCATTATGTGGCTCATTATTCAACTCTTTTGTTTCTCAGCTGTCAATTACTGATTATTCAGGAGCTTTCCCGCCTCCACGCATACAGCCTTTCCCAAGCAAATGTGTCTTAGAAATTGTAAATCAATATATTGTTTTATGTGAATGACCAGGCCGGATGATTTTCAGATAATTTTGAAGAAAAAACTCTAGACTACTAGATTGTGTTTACAAAAGTCTTGGGAAAACATGTTTAGAATGAGTGTTGTGGACTTATATCAGTGACTTAAAAATTTTGCTTTTTCAAAAAATATAACATATGCATAAACATTTTTCTCTCAAAAATACAAACATGTACATACATGTTGATCATATAATATTGTAGCCCAGTTTGTGCTGAACGCAGTGTTATGAGACTTTTGCCATTAATATGTTTTTAAGCAACTAAAAAACGCACAAATGTCAGTGCATGTCAAAACTTCCCCAAGGCCCTAAAAACCCCTTAGACCCCAGAGGGTTAAACTTCTGAACACTCTGAAAAACGTCTGTTCTTAGCTATATTGCTGTTTAATATTATGAAAATAAAACAGTTTTAATATAGAAGTACAGTTATTTTGGTATTGGAAATTTTTTATTACTACAGTTTCACTGAAAATATCCTTTAGTGAGACTATGGTAAAGTGTGTGGTTATATGGTTATCCAACACTACAATAGTAAAACTATGGTTAATTTTCTAAGGGATGGGCGAATTGTTCAAGCAAACCTGTACTAATGTTAAGCGCTTCCTCATGTTGGTTTTATATTCGATTACTTACAGTACAGTCAACGCGCTGATTATTTAAACATCTCGTCCGTTTTGTGCGGTATCTACCCCTCGTGGATTTCCTGATGCAAGATTACGATGGCAGCATGCGCTGCGCAAATCGATTGGCACATGAGATCAATGTAACGCGAGATATAAGCTTTTGAATGGCTCTCGCGGAACTTTGATGTCATAGGTTGATTTGTCTGCGCAGTGCTGCATGCAGTCGAATACATGTAAACAATGCACTCGTTTCGTGAAGTCCAGGCCAAATACAGATGCCCCTACACTCGTAATATATTCATTTATTTAAAAAACACGACAATTTCTCTATAGAAAGGTGCAGGTTGCAAGCAGCCTTTCATGTCTATGTGTGCACGAGTCTGGGCGCGGCGTGCACAACTCTTAATAAAAAAATGCACCTAAATCTCGAAAAAGCTAACAGTTTTCACACAAATATTTTATATAAGAAATACAAATATTATATACTCACTGTGAAAGTTGTAGTGACCTTGCCATTTCCTCACTAAATGAAGCGTTGCTCGGTGCGTTACACTGAGGAGAAAACATATCATATGCTTTTTGTTTGTGTGCTGTAATTATTCAGATTTTCACTCAGTTTAACTAGAAATTTATTTTAAAAATACTTAAAAATGACTTAAATGTAAATATTTAAGTACTTACCATAACTTTATTGTAGAAAATGTTGATCATCAACTCCCGCGCACCCACACTGAAGCCAATTAATTTCAGGTGCATTCCCATACACTTTCACAACTCAGATTTTTCATTTAAGACAATAAATTGGCTGAGCAGAGTTTAATATGTTCTGTGAATATATATATATTTTTTACCCCAATTCATTAAGTTTTAATTACCACAATACATATTTTTGTTTGGGGAGAATTATTTGAAAGCAATATGTTGAGTCAGTTTCCAGAATTTTTTTAAATATATTTTTTTTACAGTGTATCAACATTGAGGATCAAAGTTAAAAGACAAATTATGCAGTTATAAAAAACCATTACCAAGCCAAATAATACTATAATGACCGTTATACAAATCACTTTAGTTCAAAAGTTTATGGTATAAAATATTTGTTTAATTCGCGATTTTCAATCCATTTGTTTTTAAACGAGATTCCAAGACATCAAATGTTTTTATATTGGGCTTTCAGACTTCTCATATTGATCCCTAATGGAGCTAAAGGTTATTTGTATAATATTCAGCAGATGCAAAATCACAAAGAAAATCTTTACTTCATGCAAACTAATGACCTTGTTTAACATTGAGCTTAACTGAACATTGAGTCCCGTGATTTACATTTGTCAGGATGTTGCACAGCAGTCCAGTCTGATCATACATACTGTACAGTGTTTCCCATTATTCAGATTTAACCAATGATACATAAAATCTAGACTAAATTGATCTTAAATAATTATGATGAGTGTGAGAAAGTGTTTGTAAATGCTACAGATGATTTTAACAAATAATGTCTATACTAATAATGACTTCAGATAATATGACTTCAGATGGAAACCTTTATAAAGTTTTTTTTCTGCCATTAGATGTCTAAAGTAAAGTTGTGTTCATATGGTTGGCTGGATGAAGTGATGATATAAGGGAATGCATCATACTTTTTACTAATTATTTCATTTAATATCTACTACTACTAGTAAGCCCGTAGCTCCTCGTGGGTGCATAGGCCATTGACAAATATCCTCCATTTCACTCTGTTTATAGCTTTTCGCTCAAGCTTTCCCCAGTTGAGCCCACACTTTAACATTTCTGCCTCTAAACTTCTTCTCCAGGTGTTCCTGGGGCGACCTTGTTTCCTTTTCCCTTGGGGGTTCCATTTCAGGGCTTGTCGGGTGATGTTTGTGGCCAGTGCCGCTGCTAGCCATTTTGGTGCCCTAAGCATAATTCCTTTATAATGTCCCCCACCCCGACCCTAAGAAAAAAAAACGTTTGTTTTTGCCAGTTTAATTTTTTATTGCCAAACATATAACTCAATAGCAGAAAGTAAAATCTTCACAACTTTAGCCAACACCCACTACACATTTGAAAGTGCAAACAGCAAAACAGAAAAATTACCAAACTTAAATTATCAAAATAATCCAGACATGTTTTTCCCAAGTACAATGTCACTTTAAATAAATTACATTAAATAAACATCAATAAGTAAACAAAAATACTCAACATTCTTAAATAAAACAAAGATATTAAGAGAACTAAGTGTCACAGTAATGTTTGCTTCATATCATGACGTTTTATATTTTTATATATTTAACAGTGATGAATTGTAACATGTGCACTGACTGCTAACATTAACTTTTACTGAGAAAGTATTAACCACCGTCACGTCAAAATAAACCACAAAATAAACTACCGCTCAATATCTAAAGAAACGTAGTAAAGAAAGTAAAAACTGCGCCAGTTATTTGTAAAATGCATATGCATAGGTAATGTTTTACAGTAATGTTTCTCAATTTAGCTTGCACTGAAGTTATAAATTATAACAACATAGTTTGCTAAACATTAATATCAGCACAGCAAGTTCGAGGCGCATTACGATTAGCAGCAGCTACAGCTGCAGCCCTTGCGCATTTCCCTTATTTAGAAGTGAATGATTAAACATGATAGACTTACCTGCAAGTAATGCACGGGCATCATCCCGCAGTTTCTTCTTTTTTTCCGATACTGACTCCTGCTGTCTTTTCGGGGACATTTCCAAAAGTTGCCTTCTGACTGGCCGTTTCTATATCCGAAAGCTGCAGCCTGTGCGAGGTCGCATATGCAGGCTGCATACGTCGTCAAGCTTTATTTCAGTTAACTGAACATTACATTAGCAAGTCATAATGTAGAGCCTTTTTTAACAGAGTACCAACACATCTCGACTGTGTCTGTTCCTCGAACAAATAAATACAGAGCACCGTTTACCTCGTCTCGCACAAATCTTATTAACATAAAACTAGAACATAATACATTAACAGATGAAACTCAAATGTTAAAATTCGGCCTTCTTAACATTAGATCACTTACCAACAAAGAACCAATTATCAATGAAATAATTACTGACCAAAACTTAGATGCACTCTGTTTAACAGAAACCTGGCTTAAAGCAGACGATTACACCAGTTTAAACGAATCCACCCCACAAGACTATTATTATAAACATGTTCCTCGTCTAATAGGGAGAGGGGGTGGTGTAGCTACAATATACAATAAAATATTCAAAGTAAACCATAAATCCAACCTAAAATTTAATTCGTTTGAAATAATACTGTTAAATATGGAAATAACTGATCGCAACAACAAACGACTTTCGTTCATTTTAGCTACCATATATAGGCCTCCAGGCCACCACACAGATTTTCTTAAAGAAATAGCAGACTTCCTATCTGAGCTTACAGTCACTGTAGATAAAGCTCTTATCGTTGGTGATTTTAATATCCATGTGGATAATCCAAAAGATGCATTAGGACGTGCGTTTATGGATGTTCTAAATTCTCTCGGCATTAAACAAAACGTGTCAGGGCCCACGCATACTCGTAATCACACACTAGACTTAATTCTGTCACTCGGACTCAATATTAATGACATCGAAATATCACCCCAGAGCGATGCCGTTTCAGACCATTGCCTTGTGTCATGTACAATACTTCTAGATAGGACCGCTCAGTCTACAACATGCTACAGATTAGCCAGAACAATAATTTCCACCACTAAAGATAGCTTTATTAGCACTCTTCCAGACCTGTCCCAAATGAAACATGTAGCAGATAATCGTGAAGATCTAGATATTATAATAGAAAACCTGAACAACGTCTGCTCTAGCACGTTGGATGACGTTGCTCCCATTCGAAAAAAGAGAATCAAAGAAAAACCGCCAGCTCCATGGTATGACCATCATACTGCAGCCCTTAAAAAAGTAGCTAGAAAAATGGAAAGAAATTACCGAAGCACAAAGTTAGAGGTATGGCGTTCAGCATGGAAAGAGAGTGTTCAACACTACAGACAGGCCATTAAAACTGCCAGATCTACCTATCTCAGTACGCTTATTAAAGAAAATCATAACAACCCTCGTTTTCTATTTAGCACAGTTGCGAAACTGACTAGAAACAAAGAACAAACAGAAACCAGTAGTAAACTCCAACACAATAGTAACGACTTCATGAACTTCTTTACTAACAAAATTATGTTTATTAGGGAAAACATAGAAACTATGCAAGCAGCCATCACTCTACCCAATAGTACATTTTCCACTAGATTACCAAACGAACATCTTGAGTCATTTAATCCTACTACAATAGAAGAGCTCTCTAAACTAGTAACGTCATCCAAATCATCGTCCTGTATACTAGACCCCGTTCCCACAAAATTACTAAAAGAGGTATTTCATGTAGTGTCAGACACTGTACTTAATATCTTTAACTCATCTCTAGAATTAGGATATGTTCCAACAGCTTTCAAACTAGCAGTTATTAGACCGCTCATTAAAAAGCAAAACCTTGACCAGGGAGATCTTAATAACTTTAGACCTATCTCAAACCTACCATTTCTCTCTAAAATATCAGAAAAAGTAGTGGCAAGCCAGCTACGCACATTCATAGCGAATAATAATACATATGAAAAGTTCCAATCAGGATTCAGGCCCCACCATAGCACAGAGACAGCGCTGCTTAGAGTTACAAATGACCTCCTATTAACATCCGATCGTGGTGAAATCTCAATCCTTATATTACTAGACCTTAGTGCAGCCTTTGACACAATAGATCACACAATCTTACTCAATAGACTAGAAAACTATGTTGGCATCAGTGGTCAGGCGTTAGCCTGGTTCAGATCGTATCTAACCAATCGATATCACTTTGTTTATGTAAATGAGGAAGAGTCATATCACTCCCCCGTTAAATACGGCATACCTCAGGGATCAGTTCTAGGCCCTATCCTATTCTCGTTATATATGTTACCTCTAGGAGACATTATCAGGAAACATAACATAAGTTTTCACTGCTATGCGGATGATACCCAGCTTTACATCTCGTCGCATCCTAGCGAAACCCACCAGTTTTCTAAGCTAACAGACTGCATTAGTGATATTAGGGACTGGATGGCACAAAACTTTCTTATGCTAAACTCCAATAAAACAGAGATACTTATTATTGAACCGAATCGCTACAAACATAATATGTCAGATTACAAGTTGCCCATAGATGGCTGCACGGTGGTGCCATCTTCCACGGTTAAGAATTTAGGCGTAATGTTCGACAGCAATCTATCTTTTGATAGTCATATCGCCAACATCTGCCGCACAGCATTCTTCCATCTTAGAAATATCTCAAAAATACGCCATATGCTGTCTGCATCAGACGCAGAAAAGCTTATACATGCTTTTATGACCTCTAGAATAGACTATTGTAACTCGTTACTCGGGGGATGCCATGCAAATCAGGTAAACAAGCTACAGCTGGTTCAAAACGCCGCCGCAAGAGTGCTTACTCGATCTAAAAAGTATGACCACATCAGTCCAATTCTGGCATCTTTACACTGGCTACCAGTTAAATATCGTATACAATTTAAAATATTACTAATCACCTACAAAGCCTTAAATGGCCTAGCGCCTTCGTATATTAAAGAACTACTATCAGAATACAATCCATCACGTAAACTGCGCTCACAAAATTCTGGTCACTTAATTATCCCTAGAATATCAAAAGTGTCTAAAGGTGGTAGATCCTTTTCCTACTTAGCCCCTAAGCTCTGGAATGATTTACCAAACAATGTTCGAGTATCAGACACAGTCGATCAATTTAAATCTAAACTTAAGACATTCTTCTTTAACAAAGCATTCACATAAAATGTCCAGTAAATGTACATTTCCCGCAGTAGTTAGTTTGTCCAGAACAAAGCACTCACATACCTCATATGGGTAATATACTATTGCCGCAATAGTTAGCCTGTCTGGAACCGAGCCGACTTGAACCACTATAATGTTTGACACCTGCATTGCATGCGAACGGCCCCTACGCTAATAGAATTCTGTTTTTCTCTCCCTGTCTCGTCCTCAACCACGAGGACCATGAGACAAACAGACCCAGTTCCGGTTGCTGTGAAGATCATTGCATCACTGATCCACTGGCTGTCCTTCAACGTGATGACCAGCCGATGCCCGACCAACGACCACCGGCTAAACCAGTTTAATTCGCTTACCCGCCTCCTAACCCTACCGTTTCTATATATATATATATATATAAATATATATTAATTCCTCCCAAGGGTTTTTGTCCTTCTAGGACTTTTTCCCATTGGGTTTTTTTTCCTAGAGGGTTTTTAATCCCAGGGAGAGTCAGCCAACTTTGGCTTAATTTAGCACTTTACAGTATACGTTACTTTATTAATATGCTCGCTTGTACGGTTTAACCGCTTTCTCTACTTCTTATATTATCTATTGATTTTCTGTGTTCTCCTCTACATCTTCTCATGTAAAGCTGCTTTGCAACAATTAACACTTGTGAAAAGCGCTATATAAATAAAATTGAATTGAATTGAATTGAATTGAATAAGCATATTACAACAATTTACGATTAACTAAGAATAATAGTTAACTTTATAATTGTTAATATTACGAAATAAGAAAGTTTTGATGACGTATGCAGCCTATAAATGCGACCTCTGGAGGCTGCAGCCTTCGGATTGAGAAACGGCCTCTGTCAAACTTCGTCAGGCGCCCGCGCGATCAACCGGCATGGACAATCAAAGGCTGGGGGGGCATACTTTCTAGACTAGAGCCATTAAATTATCTCGTTCCCCCTTTTTTGTAACATATACATGGATAAAAAGGGCCTAATAATATTTTTATAGGCTAATGAAATAATTTGAGCATTCAAATTTTTTTTCATTAGGCTATTATTTTTGGTGCCCCCTCAGGACGTGGTGCCCTACGCACAGCACGTGATGCGCGTTATGGGAGCGGCGGGGCTGTTTGTGGCAGGCTGTCTCAGGGTGTGTCCAATCCAACTCCACTTCCTCTTTTGGATTTGTAAGTCTATGGGGTCTTGGCTTGTCCTTTTCCATAGGTCCACATTGCTGACTTTGTCTTTCCACCAGATGTTTAATATCCTTCTGAGGCAGGTGTTTGTAGCCTGTGTGTTATGTGTTTTGTTGTTCAGCATTACCTGCCTCCGTTGGTGTCCACTACACTGCCTAGGTAGGTGAAGGCTTCTACCTCCTTTAGGGGAGTGCTGTTCAGGTAAATGGGATGTCTATTTTTAGAGTGGATCTTAATCACTTGTGTTTTTGTTGTATTAGGAGTGAGACCAAGTTTTATTGCAGTTTGTGAAAGTCTGTCTGTCTTGTCTTGCATTTGTGTATGTGAGAGGAGAACTATATCATTTGCAAATTCCAGATCATCTCGCTGCTCCCAGATTGTCCACTGAATTCAATTTCTCTTCCCGTCAGTTGTTTCCCTCATGGTCCAAGAAGGAAGTGGAATGGTGAGAGAAGACATCCCTGTTTGACACCCGTCTTGACCTCGAAGCTTTGGAAAAGCTGGCCTGCATGCATAACTTTACATACAGTGCCATCATATGAGTTCTTGATAAGGTTTATGATCTTGGTGGGATACCATAGTATAGTTGCCATAGTGTTGTCCGGTCTAAGCTATCAAAAGTGTTGTCAAAGTCAATGAAGTTCATATACAGGGACGTGTTCCATTCAATAGACTGTTCAATGATAATGCGTAGTGTTGCTATGTGATCTGTGCATGAGCGGTCTTTCCTGAATCCTGCTTGCTGGTCCCGGAGCTTCTTGTCTACAATATCCCGAAGGCGATTGAGGATGACCCGATTAAAGACCTTACTGGGCACTGAAAGTAGTGTAATCCCTTTGTAGTTGTTGCACTTCTTTAGATCACCCTTTTTTGGTAGTTTCACTATGTGCCCCTCTGCCCATTCTGTGGGTGTCTTCTCCTCCTACCAAATTCTCCCAAAGAGGCTGTAGATCATGTCTATAGATGTATTTATATCAGTTTTAAGTGCTTCAGGTGGAATATTGTCAGGGCCAGCAGCTTTGCCGGTTTTCAATTGTTTGTTTGCCGCTCTTATTTCAATTTGAGTTGGTCTGTCACACTTGATGTTTAATGGTATCCTGGTTATAGGAATGTGTGGCCTTTGTGCTGGTGGTGGTCTGTTAAGAACCTCTTAGAAGCGCTCTACCCATCTGTTGAGCTGGTCTTCCATGATTGAAAGCAGTTGGCCATTCTTGTCCATGATCGGTTTGTTACTATGTTGATATGTCCCAGAAAATTTTCTTGTAATGTTATAGAGTTCTTTCATGTTTCTTAGAGATGCCGCGAGTTCTGCCTCCTTTGCGAGCCTGTCTATCTGTGATCTCTTATCCCTCCTAATGCTCTACTGCACTTTTTTGTGGCAATGGTTATACTCCTTTTGAGCCACTACTTTTCCAAGCTGTATCTCTGTGTTTTTCTTTGACAGAATATCCTTAAACTGCTTCATCACTTGGGAATTGCTGAGGTAATTATTGTTATATTTCGCTCTTCGACACTTTGCTCGCTGATATCTTTTTGGCCTTAACTTGAATTTCCCTAACAGCAGATGATTATCGGAGGCTGCATCTGCCCCTCGTCTTGCCCTGACATCTTCCATAGTTCTTCTGAACTTTTTATTGATACAGATGTGGTCGATTTGGTTTTCTGGGATATGGTCTGGTGACACCCAGGTTGTTTTGTGGATTGTCTTGTGGGAAAATACAGGTCTCAACAAACATCTCACCATTTTCATTCATAGTCCCCACTCCATGTTTACCCATTATCGCCTCATATCCTTCATGTTGTCCTCCAAATCTTGGCGTAAAAAGTCCTCCATCAGGATCGTAAGATCCCTAGCTCCAGTACTACGGAGTAGGTGGTTTCCATGCAGTTAGGGCCTTCCTAATACCTTTCGTCATCAGGATGGCCACTCCCTCCATATGATTAGCTGCCTCCTCTTCATGTCCATAATAGATAATAGACTGACCACTGGTCAATTTGACCTCGCCCGACTGCGTCCATCTTGTTTCTGTCAGGCCCAGGACTGAGAGTTTATAGCGCTCCATTTCCTTAGCAATGGTTGCAGCCTTACCAGCCTGGAACATAGTTCTGATGTTTCATGTCCCCACGAGAATGGGTTTCCTTGGCGTCAGAAGGTGTGTCAGCTTACCAGTGTCCTTGCTGGTTTGGCTGGTAAGCGTCATAGTCAGTGGCGTAGCGTCTGGGCATGCAGGGTATGCACGTGCAAATGGGCCCGGGCCAATAGGGGGCCCGGCCCTGGGCCCGCCCCAGCTTTTGATACATTTTTTTTTTCAATTTAATTTTTATTTGTGGCCGCAAGAAATATATTTTTGTATGCATATCATGTGTAGTGATTTCTTATTTCTCTGTAATGTCTAATTTCTCTGTCATCTCTTGTTTGCATTTATTATTTTATTATTATTATAGTTTATTACATTAAGTTTTTCTTTATTTAAATCTACCCTTTAGTAAAAAAGTAAAGTAAAAATATTTGACTACCTTATTAAAAGTATATGTTGACCTGCGCGCCACAGTTAACAGGGGCAACGGGCAAGGTTGGGGGGGGGGCTTTGGCTTAAGGGGGCCCGTAAATTTTTTTGCATATGGGCCCGGGACTGACTTGCTACGCCACTGGTCATAGTCCCCATTGCGGGGGCATCTTCTTTGGCCAGGAGTGTGATTTTGTTTTTTATTTGTCAATGTTTCTCTAACTGGAGCCCAACCCCCAACCTGGAGGGCCAGTTGCTGCTTTTTGTCTGGCCTCTACTCTAAAAACCTGCCCGGCATGGCTGAACCTACTGAGGGTATTCCCCCTTATATAGCCTCGGTCACGGAGGCACACAAGCAATCCCACCACGACAAGGTAGCAGCACACGTAAGCATTTAATACCTAATTACATTAAATATCTACTTTTACTCTTAATTTACAAAAATATCTACTTTTACTCAAGTAAAGATTTTGAATAAGTATTTAATGTAAAACAAAAACTTGTATTTATGAAATGTAGTGGAGTAAAGAGTATTATATTATGTGTTGGAGTAAAGTATGAAGTGAACTAATTCTTTCTGAAGAGTTTATGAGTAATAGACACATGTGTCCTCTGGTGTTGAGCCTGGCAGTTTTATGCAAAATCATTAAAAAAACAAATCTTAAGATTTACTTTATGCAAACTAATGACCTTGTGTGTCACTTTAGACGTAAATGAGTTGAATGCAAAACACACAAATGATGTCACTTTAAAGAACCAACACATGATAATCATACCGTTTACAGCCAAATCATTTTTCTCCAAGAATCGAATTGTACTTCAGTTTAGATGTCTAGAGTTTGTACACTGGATTCAATAATGGTTTGTAAAGGGTTGTGTTAGGGTTGTTTCATTGTTTGTTTCTGTAAATCCCTGCATACATTTAGTCTTGTTTTTAATCTGTTTTAATCTCTGTTTCAGATTCACGACATCAGAGTTTGTTTTATGTGTCTTTAGGTGCTTCCAGATTTTAAAACTAAAGTTGTCACGGTTGGAATGTGGCAAAGGCAAGATGAGGATCCAAATACAGCTTTTAAATTCCAAAAAAGGGTTACAGGAACATAAGGCAGGAAAACACGCAGAAATACATCCAACATTGACTGACAAACAGGAAATGAATTAACTGGGTATGTATGCATGACAAGAACCAATCACAAAGCAGAGACAATGAATCACTAAGACAATAAACAAGAGGTAATGAGTGAAACAATGAGTGTCCATGGTAAAAAAAAACAAGGGGGCGGAGCTACAATAGAACAGGAGGGAAAACAACAGACAGAAACAAGCTGGAACATGCAGCAATATCGAAAGCATGAGTCCTGAATGGTCTGGGGGATGGATTATGGTGTCTCTGATCCATTACCCACAGTAGATGGGTAATGCTCTTTTAAGAATGCGAGCCGACAATAAGCTAAAAGAAGAGCCACCATTAAAAACCAAAAAGAAGAAGAAGAAGAAGCTCGAAGAAGAAGAAGAAGAACAGACAGAAACACAGGGCCAACACAGTGAGGACTCATTACAGAAGTCTTGTTCTCATCATAAGAGAAGAGCTGATGGGGGTTATTATCTTTTCTGCTTTTAAATTTATTGAAGATGTTAACGTTTCTGTTTTAATGATCTCTATTTATAATAATCAGATTACTTTATGCAGAACATACAGTTTACATTGCATGATCTGTTATTAACAGAGACACAATAATATATACTGCAGAAATCAATTTAATCTCTTTTACACACAGTGATGTTGCGTTGCACTGAATGCACTACATGAAGTTTTCTACATTTAGTGGAATTGACAGTGAATGGCTGTGTCTCAATCAGCTCCCTTGTTCAGTAGTCAGGGCACTGATCAGGGAGTCGGCCATTTTAAGGGCTGTCTCAATCGTAAAATCCTTCCAGTGCATTATAACTTTCTTTCCCTAAAAATCCCACAATGCAACGCAAAAACCCAGTAAGCATCGGTGCTCAATACAGTATGTTCCCTGACCAGAAATCACGTGATCTTTCCTGAAGCTCTCCAACCAAAATTCACATGAGCAAACTCAATAAACTGAAATGTAACAGAGCTTTTATAAAGACAAACTGTTTATTTAGTTTTAAATATAAACACACATCGCTAGACAAGAAGGGACCACAATCTACTCAATATTTAAATATATGAATATTCCTCTAAATTTATGCACGGATATGTAAGGGTGTTTTCACATCTAGTTCGTTTGAGCCCTCCAAACACTCTCAGAGCAGTTCAGGGTGTATATGTGAACAAACCAAGTGATCTCAGACCCCCCTAAAAGGACCCAAAAGCGAACCAAACTCAGACCATATCCAGAGGTGGTCTGAGTACGGTTCGCTTTTGGCTTCTTTTGTGGTTCAATTTCTTTTTGATGTGCAATCAATGGGGTCCCGGTGCGCTTTACGTGTCGTTTTGACATTGTATCAAAATCAGCCGCTGCACAGAAAGCTGGGATTTAAGTTCTTATGAAGTTGTGATGTGAACAAGAAAGGGTCTGAGAGGACCAAAAAAAGAACTGGGTCCTCTTTTGAGTCCACTATATTGTGAACACCAAAAGGACTGGGGTCACATTCGGCTAGTTCCTTTTCTAGTTCACTTTAAGTGAACTGGGTTTGGTTCTTTTAAAATGAACTATATGTGAAAACACCCTAAGATAACAATGGCAGCGTTTTTCACAAATGTACTGTTTAAAAATGAAGTCCAGGAGATGTTGGTTTTGCCATTTGTTGAATGAACACAACGCGCTTAAGCAGCCACGTCACAGAAAAATAAGTAAACAGTGTCCCAATATGAAGTGAGCTTAGGGTCCTTTCCAGTGCCCGAACCTACATACAGTACATGATTTACTGATTTATGATCTCAGGAGCTAGGGAGCGGATTGAGACACAGCCCTAGACTAGTTCCTTCAGAGTAACAATACAATTTATTGCATCAAGAACAACACTCAGAATAAATCATAACAATAACTTTTTATTTAATTTGAACATGTTATGACAACAAATGTCCACTGAAATTAGACAAATATATTCAAAGCTTTTCTCTATTTTTTTGTAAGCTTTCTGTCATTATTGTTATGTCAACTATTTAATATTATAAGTGTCATTAAGTGTAATCTAAGACTTCAGGCCTACTGAAAAATCCAGCAAAGACCAGCATAAGCTGGATGCTGGTTCTAGCTAGTTTAAGGTGGCAGTAGCTGGTCTAGGCTGGTCCTCCCAACCTGGCAAAGCTGGCCAAGCTGGTGGGGCAGCTGGTCTTCCAGCCTGACCAGCTAAGTCCAGCTAGACCAGGTTAAAAAGTGACCAAAACACAGCTAGACCAGTTTGCTACACCAGCAATACCAGCCAAAACCAAGCTGGGAGACCAGCCAAAACCAGCTCACCAGTCTATGCCGGTCTTAGCCGGATCCCTCAGCAGGGCCCCCTCACATTTTTGTGTTTTAAATGACCTCTTCTTTTAAATAATCAAGCTTCTTCTTCTAATTATTCTTCTAATTACTAATTATACTTCTAAATAAACTATCTTATCAATATCCTTAATAACCTTAAAAGCTCATTAAAATGTAAATATATATTCTGTATGGATCTAGATTTTACTCTCTGCTGATAACAAATATTGACACATACCTCATTAATAATAATAAATTAAATTTTTTTTTAAATTTAACTAGCTCTTTTGTTTTATATTTTTACAAATTACCACACCAAGATATCTTGATCTGAAATATCTGAGGTATCTGTCTTTGAGCGGTAGCTAACAATACCCATTTACCCCACAATACCAGTGCATGGCATTATAAAGCTAAAGAGCAGTTAGAAGAATTATAGCATTTAATGGATTAAAATGACTTGGAAAGACCAGATGATGAAATAAGTTTGGTGTCTTGCACTTTAACACCTCAAATGATAAACAAATGATAATGTCTGTTGGTTTGTACATTGTTTTGAAGAAGTACACAGTAAGTCTGACTGTTCTGTATTTTTTAAATCTATTATATACAGCAGGATGGTTTCATGTTTTTATTGATTATTACCTGCATTTTCGCTTAATAAATAAGATCCCACCAAATTAAGGCCAAGTCCACATGGACACGGGTATATTTATAACCGGAGTTTTTCCTAAAAAAAATCCCGTCCACACGTGCTCGGTTTAAATTAAATATTGATCCACACGATAAGGCAAAAGCACGCTATCAAGCGCTGTCAAGAGCATGCCACACCAGCAGGCGGGGATATAATCCAAATCGTGTTCCGCAATATAGTGAGATAACTGAGCATCTATCTGTATACATGTTAGAAGCCCTGTTAGCACAGTTATAATTAGCAAGATACGTCCGCCATTGCACAGAATCATCAATAAAGCAGTCAGCGACGCACAATCTTGACGTCAAACACAGTGGATAACTCTGACGTCGCAAGGCAGAACCCCCGATTTTACTCTCTACACGACACCACTGTAACCGGGGTTTCTTAAAAAGCTCACCCTGGCCGGGGTTTTCAAATATGGTCGGTTTCAGTGCCCTGATACTGCGGTTTTCTGTGGACGAACGGCTGAACCGCGTGAAAAAACTCACGGTTATAAAAATACCCGTGTCCGTGTGCGGACAAGGGTATATTAATACGGAGCCTGTAAGGGGACACTTTGGTGAATATTTTTAGACCACACTATTGCGTTCCCACGCAATACTTTTGCGTTCCCACGCAATACTTTTGCGTTCCCACGCAATACTTTTGCGTTCCCACGCAATACTTTTGCGTTCCCTCGCAATACTTTTGCGTTCCCTCGCAATACTTTTGCGTTCCCTCGCAATACTTTTTGCGTTCCCTCGCAATACTTTTGCGTTCCCTCGCAATACTTTTTGCGTTCCCTCGCAAAACTTTTGCGTTCCCCCGAGAAACCTTTTGCGTTCGCTCGCAAAAAAGAGAATACTGTTTTCGCGAGAAAGCACCGCGCTTCACAGCGTCACATGAGGCAGTTCATTAGGCATTGGCATCATTGATGCCCACTGTTTGAAGATATGATATATAACTACTGTTATTAAAGAATTATACAGTATTTCTTTGTATTTAAGTCCAAGTTCAAATGAACAGTGGCATGTAAGACTAGTCTTGCATATTTAATTCACTCCAAAATGGTCTAGTATTGTCACTTAACTTATGCTGCTTGACTTCTCAGCATAAAGATCATTATTAAATTAATATAAAATATTATTTCAAATTTAGAAATAGGCTACCCCATGCCATCTAATAAAGAAGTGGGTACTCCGTGCGCGCCGCGCACCCAGCACCACACCACACGGCATCATTGACGTCCGCTGTTAGTAGATAAAATACAAAGAAATACAATATAATTATTTAATAACAGTAGTTATATAACTACTGTTATTAAATAATTATATTGTATTTCTTTGTATTTAAGTCCAAGTTCAAAATAAAACTCTATAAACCTCTCCATTCTGAAATGGTTTATTCATTCACAATGGAGCGGTTTATAGAGTTTTATTTTGAACTTGGAAATAAATACAAAAAATACAATATAATTATTTAATAACAAAGTTATATATCTACTAACAGCGGACATCAAGGATGCCATATGGCCCGGCGTTGCATTGCCCCCTCAGATCTGGTCTGTGCATTTTTGCACTCATGGCCAAAATGTTCAACCCCTTGATTCAAACAACAACCTAACCCTATCCCCATATGGGATTCAAAATGTTCAGTGACATTACTGTCAGATTCAAACGTCTTTCGCGCCGAGCCAGACGGACGAGCCCAGCGCTATCACACAGCAACACTATGCACTGTTTTCAACCTCATAATGTTTATTTTAGATATCAGACATTTAAATACACATAAGCACCTGTAAAACAATAGCCTACATTTAGTTTGTAAAATACACACTGATGTCTGTGGAAGCAGCAATACAAATCTATTCAAATAAGAATTTGCAAATAATAAATAAATATTATTTTCAAATAATAATAATTTGCCGACGTATCAGACAAACACAGTGGAAGTATAAAGTCCACCCTATGGTTCTAAAGGCTACAATGATACATGTTTGAAAGACGGGGATGCGCACCTCCCCCGCGAAAAACAAGCGTGCCCAAATCTGCACCTTTATAAAGTGTACTTCTTACATAAATATAACAAACTTAAATACACTTAAATGTGAATTAAATACAATATTTTCGGCGCACCGAATGCACACCAAATGCAACTAATTTCAAATATATTAAGTTGAAATAAAATGCAATAAGGTGCCTATAGGCCCGGCTGCAGGATGAAATGACTGAGGGGGCATTTGAAATTGTTGGGGGCTTAATTTATACCATCAATGAATAATACACATTGAGATCTCGCTTTGGAACGACATTTTTTTTATATGAAAGCGCTCCATAAAACACTCCATATGCAACTGCACAGGTAACCAGAAACTCACTAGCAAAATTTAAACAGCGTAATAATCCATATTGTAGACGAGAGTATTCACGGCAATGGCAATATCCTCACAACATTATTATTGATCAAAACTTTATTTTGTTTTTATTTATATTAAAAAAAAATTTCAAAGGAACTGTATTCTTACAGTTATTCAAAGATGCACACATTATTTTGCGATTTGAATAATAGACGAGAGTATTCATATAACGGCAATGAACGTCTCATATGGCAATAAATATCTACATATAACTTAACACAACAGCATGATGAAATTAATAAACGGATAAGGAAGCTTGACATGTAAATTGTAATATTATTACCTTAAACACAGCAATATTACTGAAATAAACTCGTAAATGCGCAAAACACGTTAACCGCATTAACAAGTCTAAGCAATAAAAGTGGAAAAGACATTATTATCTCTTAAAACTTTATATGACAAAAATTATATTTAAAGGAAATGTATTCTTACAATTATTTAAAGATGCACAAATAATTCCATATATTATTTCCTGTTTAAGAGCACGTTCATCGGCCTCGCTCTGTTATGTAATAGCTGCTTGACAGCCCTTGTGAAAAATTAGCGTGCTTAAGTGTATTGAAAGCGTACTTTTGTGTGCTTAAAACAATAAGAGTATACTTTTTGAGAAGTGCACTTGCTGATAATATAATATAATTAAAATTAAAGACCACTTAATGTACTTAAATGGAATACACTTTAATGACACTATTTATTAACACACTTAAGTGCACTTTTCTTAAGTTTAACTTAAAGAAAGTACACTATCATGACAATATTTCTAAACACATTTAATAAATGATAATTAGACTGAAGTGACCTACCAAAGGATTTGTTAATTTAAAGTTCATGCAGTTCTTTTTTGTTGTCTGTTAAAATGTTAAAAAACAATAACTTTGAGTTTGTTTGTTTTTTCTAAGGGATGCAATTATTCAATATTGATACTTGTTTGATTCTAATTTTACAATATTAAACTAAGAGTTTTTTTTTATTTTTTTTTAATTTTTTGTATTTGTTTGGACATATACAACTCATTATTCATTTATTAAATGTACTTTTGCAAAACAAAAAATTCGATTCATAATTATTTGACTACCAAACTGGGCCGGGTTTCCCAAAAGCATCGTAAGGCTAAGTAGATCGTAAAAACGATCGTACGAATCATCTTAGAATTACGGGCTGTTTCCCAAAAGCTTCGTAACTTAAGTTGCACTTGAAAATCATCGTAGATCTACGAGTGCTCTGGAGTAATCGTTCATTAATAAGTGCATCGTAAGACAACAGAGTTACAATGTCACCTACAGGACAACCAGCAAATTGCACTCCTGCAATGACGATAATGTAATGTTTTAAATGTTTATTTATTTATTGGGTTCTTCTTTGTTTATTTAATATTAAATATATAATCTAATATATTTAAAATTCAAATGAGAAATCAAATTTAAATGACTAAACATAAATTAATAAAGAAGGAAAACGTATTTTGTATAAAGTTGGTATACCAAATTGATAAATGGTTCATACCGATTGCTGCTATAATTCATCTAAACATTGTTTTGAAGGGAAATTGCATCTAATTAAAGAAACCAAATAAATATTTACGGTACAATGCAATAATCCATAATAATAAATAAACATAGATAATAAACAGCAAATAATATTAATAATCTAAAACGCAGAAGGCATTTCGCAGTGGGACGAGTCCTAACTAAATACGGAAAAGAATATTTAATAAATTATTAAAACATTTAAAAAGTCATTGAACAATAATGAAAATATATTATTAAAAATATTGGTGCACATCGGCTGAAGATCATTAGCCTAAACAAACTTCTGCTACGAATTCGAGTCATTCTATTGGTGACATTTCAGCACTTGACAAATGGATAGCGACTCGTAAGTAGCACTTAAAACCCAGCTGCGAGCGATCGTTTCACGTGCATCTTTGGGAAACGCACGTAAATGAACAACGAATGTTTGTTAAGTAGCTCGTAGAAAGCGCTCTTAAGTGCTAAGTTCAATCGTTATCGGGAAACCCAGCCCTGTTTTATTGTCAGTGTAAGCATTGTGGTTTTTGTTTGTTTGTAATGCATTAAACTGAAATGAATACGTATTTAATTAACTAGATTTGTTTTTCAGTATTTTGAGAAGTACATACAAGTAGTTAAAGTACATACTGTAGAAAGATGCATTGAAATCGCTTTACTGCACTGAAATCACAGTTCAACTGATTGAATTTAATTTTATATTTTTGAATTTATTTGGCAAATTTGTATTTGAAACATTACATTTTATTAATAATTAAATGTACTGTTATATACTTTAACTTATTTTTAATTTCACATTAATTGCTTGACAGCAGATTGAACAGTGCACTTTAACTATATTTTAAAAACACTAGAAGCAATTATGAAAGTAAATATAAAGTTGTATTAAAGACCCACATAAGTTGTTGCAAAAAAGCACTCTTAATGGGCAACTTATTGGTTTTATTTTCAACTTAATATGTGATACATTTGAAATTAATTACACTTAATTTGTATTCATTTTGCTGAAAACATCGGATTTAATCCACACTTAAGTTTATTGTTAACCGACATTAAAGTGTATTTTAAGTCACATTAATTTCATGTCATTATATTGTGTAGTGCACTTTAAGTAGCCTATATTGTAAAAACACTAGAAGCAATTATGAAAGTAGATATAAAGTTGTAATAAAGTAACAATTAAGTTAACTCTTAATGGCAACTTATTACAGTTTATTTCAACTTAATATATGATATATTTGAAATTAATTACATTTAATGTGCATTCAGTGCGCCGAAAAGATTGCATTTAATTCACACTTAACTGTATTAAAGTATATTATATTTATGTAATAAGTACACTTTATAAAATTACATTTAAGCACGCTTATTTTTCGCAAGGGAGAAGCGCATCCCCGTCTTTTCATTATAGCCTTTATAACAATAAATTAAACTTTATACTTCCACTGTGTTTGGGCTTAACTTAGCACCCTCTTCTTTACGTTACATTAGCAATACGCACGCTTATAATGTTGATTCATAGCCGCATCAAATTTAGCTGCTTGTGCTATCGTGTATTATGTTGTGCTATCTGTCGTTTTTCTGTGCTTTCCACTGCTTCTATGTAAAGCTGCTTTGAAACAATCACCAATTGTGAAAAGCGCTATATAAATAAAATTGAATTGAATTGAATTGATACGTCGGCAAATTGTTATTATTATTTGAAAATAATATTTATTTATTATTTGCAAATTACTATCTTATTTGAATAGATTTGTATTGCTGCTTCCACAGACATCAGTGTGTATTTTACAAACTAAATGTAGGCTATTGTTTTACCAGTTCTTATGTGTATTTAAATGTCTGAAATCCAAAACAAACATTATGAGCCTGAAAACACCGCATGTTGCCACACGACAGCGCTGAGCCCGCCCGTCCGGCCCAGCGCGAAAGACGTTTGAATCTGACAGTAATGTCACTGAACATTTAAATCCCATATGGGCATAAGGTTAAATTATTATTTAAATCAAAAGGTTGAACATTTTAACCATGAATACAAAAATGAAACAGAGGGTGTACAAATCAGATCCGAGGGGCAATGCAACGCCGGGCCATATGGCATCATTGATGTACGCTGTTAGATATATAACTTTGTTATTAAAAAATTATATTGTATTTTTTGTATTTATGTCCAAGTTCAAAATAAAACTATAAACCGCTCCATTGTAAATGTATATAAACCATTTCACAATGGAGAGGTTTATAGAGTTTTATTTTGAACTTGGACTTAAGTACAAAGAAATACAATATAATTATTTAATAACAGTAGTTATATATCTATTAACAGCGGACATCAATGATGCCATATGGTGTAGTGCTGGGTACACGGCACACACGGAGTACCCACTTCTTTATTAGATGGCATGGGGTAGCCTATTTCTAAATTTGAAATATTTAATATGAATTTAATAATGATCTTTATGCTGAGAAGTCAAGCAGCATAAGTTAAGTGACAATACTAGACCATTTTGGAGTGAACTAAATATGCAAGACTAGTCTTACATGCCACTGTTCATTTGAACTTGGACTTAAATACAAAGAAATACTGTATAATTCTTTAATAACAGTAGTTATATCATATCTTCAAACAGTGGGCATCAATGATGCCAATGCCTAATGAACTGCCTCATGTGACGCTGTGAAGCGCTGTGCTTTCTCGAGAAAACAGTATTCTCTTTTTGCGAGCGAACGCAAAAGGTTTCTTGGGGGAACGCAAAAGTTTTGCGAGGGAACGCAAAAAGTATTGCGAGGGAACGCAAAAGTATTGCGAGGGAACGCAAAAAGTATTGCGAGGGAACGCAAAAGTCTTGCGTGGGAACGCAAAAGTATTGCGTGGGAACGCAATAGTGTGGTCTAAAAAAATACACCAAAGTGACCCCTTACGGGCTCCGTATATTTATAACTGGAGTTTTCCCTAAAAAAAAATCCCGTCCACACATGCTCGGTTTAAATTAAATATCCATCCACACGATAAAGCAAAAGCACGCCATCAAGCACTGTCAAGAGCATGCCACACCAGCAGGCGGGGATATAATCCAAATCGTGTTCCGCAATATAGTGAGATAACTGAGCATCTATCTGTATACATGTTAGAAGCCCTGTTAGCACAGTTATAATTAGCAAGATACGTCCGCCATTGCACAGAATCATCAATAAAGCAGTCAGCGGCGCACAATCTTGACGTCAAACACAGTGGATAACTCTGACGTCGCAAGGCAGAACCCCCGGTTTTACTCTCTACACGACACCACTGTAACCGGGGTTTCTTAAAAAGCTCACCCTGGCCGGGGTTTTCAAATATGGTCGGTTTCAGTGCCCTGATACTGCGGTTTTCTGTGGACGAACGGCTGAACCGCGTGAAAAAACTCACGGTTATAAAAATACCCGTGTCCGTGTGCGGACAAGGGTATATTTATAACTGGAGTTTTCCCTAAAAAAAAATCCCGTCCACACATGCTCGGTTTAAATTAAATATCCATCCACACGATAAAGCAAAAGCACGCCATCAAGCACTGTCAAGAGCATGCCACACCAGCAGGCGGGGATATAATCCAAATCGTGTTCCGCAATATAGTGAGATAACTGAGCATCTATCTGTATACATGTTAGAAGCCCTGTTGGCACAGTTATTATTAGCAAGATACGTCCGCCATTGCACAGAATCATCAACAAAGTAGTCAGCGGCGCACAATCTTGACGTCAAACACAGTGGATAACGGCGCACACTCTGACGTCGCAAGGCAAATCCCCCGGTTTTACTCTCTACACGACACCACTGTAACCGGGGTTTCTTAAAAAGCTCACCCTGGCCGGGGTTTTCAAATATGCTCGGTTTCAGTGCCCTGATACTGCGGTTTCGTGTGGACGAACGGCCGAACCACGTGAAAAAACTCACGGTTGTGGGGATACCCGTGTCCGTGTGGACTAGGCCTAAGTTTGATTTACTAAAGCAGTGCTTCCCAATCCTGGTCCTCAAAAAACCCCTCTCAAAAAGTTTTAGATGTCTACTTATTTAAAACACCTGATTCAACTTATCAGCCTCCTTCCAAAATTGTATGCTGCGTCCGAAAACTCAAGGCAGTGACTCGTTGCCTCGCTGCCTCATGAGGAAATAACTTCGGAGGCATGAAGGTAGCTCAGAGAAAGACTTTCGGACACACTTCTAAGGCAGCGTGTTTGAAATTTAAACAGAGAGCGCCTTTGTGATAACTTATCACATATTTGAAAACTACAATACTAATTTCTCGCTAGAAATGCAATTAAAAGGTGTAAAAAGTGAAAATATACCTTTATTTACACTAAATTGGTGGTCCAGTCGCGTCCTTGGCCGCCATTTTATTTTTTCGAACTCGACCGGACTCGACCAATCACATTCTTAATGTACGTCCACGCATAGGTATCTCAGGAGACAGGAAGTAAACCAAACATTGAATTCGGACATGCCTTGATGCCTTGCTGCCTTGGAAAGCTGCCTCAGAAGGCAGCAATTTAGAGTTTTCGGACGCAGCCGTAATGTCTCCCTAACAAGCTGATGAGTTAAATCAGGTGTGTTAAATAAGACGACATTTAAAACATTCAGCCTTGAGGACCAGGATTGGGAAACACTGCACTAAAGCACACATCTGCATTATATGAACTAAACATAATCTGGGTGAACAGAAATCCACTCATGTCAAGGTAAAACCTCATCCATTAATCTGATCTAATCTGAGTTTGGTCTATCACTTTAAATTCCAAAGGAATTAGTAACAGCTTCATTTATACGTTGTGGAGTAATTCTGTAAATATGTTTCTGTCATTTTCAAATCATGCTAAAGTGCAGTTTATGGCTCTGTGTAGGAACTTTGCTGTAAGCTGTATGTAGGCTATGGTCCTGTCCCAAATAGCGCAATCCATGTGGACTTTCGGTCTCCTGGCCTTAAAGGTCCCATTCTTTCTGTGTTTTTGAAGCTTTGGTTGTGTTTACAGTGCGCAGTATAACATGTGTTCATGTTTCAAGTGTAAAAAAAACACGGTATTTTTCACACAATGTACTTATCTGTATAGCGCTGTTTTTACTATCCTAAAAACGGTCTGATGTCTTCCTTGTTCTATGAAGTCCCTCCTTCAGAAATACACATCGAGTTCTGATTGTGTAGTTTGTTTAGTGTGTGATTCGATTGCAGCTTAGCTTAGCAGAGCTGTTTGAGCCAAAGCTGGTGACTGACGTATTCCTGTGGGTGGAGTTTAGTAAAAAAAAACTTTCTACTGACGTCATTAAAGCAGGAAGTAGAGGACTGTAGTCCAAACCGGCTGTTTGCTGTAGGCTTTAAAAGAGGAATTCTGTTAAAGAAAATATAATGTCTGGGAGTGAACTTTGAGCTTTATCATTTTACAGGTATTATTCATGCTATTATAGCAACATTACACACTAACTAGGGTTTAAAAAATGGGATCAGGAAGAATGTGACCTTTTAAGTTGCGCATGCTCACTTAGTTTCCTCCACGTCTTTTCTTATTTCTGGCGTGATGCCCTCGTGGACTTGCGGCAAGGGTCCCTAAAGTTGATGTCATTGATGTCATTAAAGTGTGTACTCTGAGGAAGTCCACAAGTCAAGAGTGTGCTATATGGGACAGGGCCACTCTGTAGCTCTGCGTAGCCTGGTGAGCACCTTAACAAAAATATGACAGCGTGTCTGCAAGAGCTGTAATTGGTCTGCTAGAACCCCCAATCAGATAAAAAAATCAGTGGTGCATTTCATGATATGGATTTTTACATACAACATTAAAAACAAAAATGGGTGATATTTAACTCAAGCTGCAACAACAGTTACGGTCCATTTACCTCAATCACAACTGGTCTTCACATATACCAAACACACGTGGATACTGCCTACTAGTGGATTACATGTGTAATTACAAACAAAACTTAACGCATTGAAAACTTTTTTCTTGTCTTTTGTGCTTGAATATTTCAATTAGCAAGGCTAAAAATAAACTTTTGTTGTGACGATGCATGCACTAGCCTGATCAGTCAAGGAACAAATGCGTTGTCCCAAGACAGAAAAAAAACAGTTTGTTTTGGGCCCATCACAATATTTGCAGACTTTTTGTGCATTAAACATTGATAGGAGAAACCTTTAACTTAAAAAAGTAGACAATAAGTCTAAGTTTTCTTAAGATTACATCTAGGTGTTTATTTTCAAACTAAATATTCTAAGCTATTTTTATGAGTTTGTCTCTAACTTAACATACAATGAAATGAATAAATATTCAGATATAATTCTTCAGAAGTGTGTTTCCAAAAACAAAATTAACAGATCGGATATTAGAACTTTATAGTGAACTCTTTCTCCTCTGAAAGACTTTTCCATTCAGCTGCTTTCTCCACGTCAGTGTAAGCTCACCATCTACCATCAGTCCAGAGAGATTCTGCCGTAACTGAACAACACAAACAAATACATTTTTAGTGGATGAACATTTACAGTACTTACACATTTCATGGTCTTATAGCTTACTGGGTGATGGATTTGAATGTTAAGGCAAAGTTATGCTTCATGTAGCAGTTTCTTGAGGCTGATATTACAGATTAATGTAATCAAGTATTACTGATCAAATGTGTTTGATTTTAACAGACTATTATTCGTACCTTTTGTAACACACGTGTCTTCAGTTGAACATCACTCATATTGTCTACATTGGACTTCAGCTGCACCCTCACAATCTGCCTCTTTTTATTCACTGGGGTTCACACACAAACACATTATCAGTTACATTACTAATATTAAACTGATCTCAACACTTTTGTTCATGACGATATGACTTACCAGTATTGCAATAGAAGTAAAAAGTTGTAGAGCAAAGCCAATCTTCAAAGTTTCCATTAAAATTTGTAGTAGCACAGTTTTCATTTGCTCCATTCAGAGACTCAACAGCCAGTTGGTTTGATGAAGAAAGACTGGACTGATCTGACCACGTCCATGAATCCCTGAATAATCCGATCCAAACTCCTCCAGACAAATACATCAGATTTGTTAACAGCTCCTGTTCTGTTTCATTTCTAATGGTGACCAGGTCTATATATTGATCTCTGCAGTATTGTTGAGCCTCCTTCCACATCTTTAGCTGATTAATTAAGTGATATTCCACCGTGCTGTTCTGTACTGTAAAGATCAAAATTAAAGTAATTAAAAGCAGGACAATCCAAATTAATTTACTTTGTTTAAAGAAGTGTTGAGAAATGAGAAAAAACAAAAATGATAAGGTCTCAGTTACATATGTAACCACAGTTCCCTTTCAGTCGGTCACTACGACGTCGCGTCGTGGCCGACGAATTGGGAACTCGCATAGAGAGACCAATCAGCTTCGCTTGTATGTAAAAGAGCCAATGAAGTTGGCATGCAGTATTTGCATAATGCTGGCTCCACCCCACCAGGTGGGTATAAATGCCAGCAACAGACTGCATTCAGTAGCTTTTCACTTTGGAGCCATCAGCTGTGCACTGCTGCTGTGTTAGAAGCAACTTGTATGTGTTTATTGATAGGAATCTGTGCGTGGTTGTTGGCGTGACAGTGCTTCAGCGGCTTCCACTGCCTGTGTTCATTTTTAAGTTAAATCCAGAGTGTGTGGTTATTGTTCCCCTGTGTGCTTCATCTTCCATCTGCACTAAAAGAGTAGTTCCTCACAAAAAGAGCTGCACAGTGATTTGTGTCTTTTAAAGACTACAGTTCTCTGTGCCCCACGGGCTGTTTCACGTCTTTTTACAGATGGCTTTCTGTCCCCATATCCCAGGCCGGCCTCTTTGGCGATGCAGTCGAAATCTTCGTCCAGCAGTTTTCGGCCACACAGAAGCAGGCCGAGGCGATCCATCACATCATGCCTCTGCGTCAGCCCGCTGCTACCACCGCTGTGCCAGCGGCAGCACCTCAGCCTGCTTCCCGGTGAGGTGTTTAAAGCAGATAGCATCAACTTAGCTGCAGGTACCAACCCCTTCATCTGAAAGGACATGTTGGCATAGGACCCTATGCTCCTAAGAAGAAAAGAGGGTGTTAAGGCAAGCGAGTGTCTAGCCAGTCACCAGGCGAAATGGTATCACCTTGGAGGACCTGGGCTGACACTGGTTCCACACAAATGTTATAAAATCATGCAAACCTCTCGGGGTGTCACCCAACCTGCAGCTCTATAGATGTCTGTTAGAGTGGCACCTTGCCCCAGTGCCCTAGAGGTGTTGCCTTTGCTTGTGGAGTGTGCCAACACCCCAATGGACATTGCAGCTCCTGAGATCATTACACGAAGATGATGGTGTCCACGATTCAGTCTCCCAACCTCTGTTTGGAGAGAGCACCCCCCCGTCTTCTGTCCTCCAGTAACAGACAAAAGAGCTGATCTGAAATTCTAAAGTTCCGCATGTGTTCCGGGTGAAGGCGCAGCACGCATCGAACACAACAATGACAGGGTTGGATCTTCACCCCTGGAGGGGAGCACTTGCAAGTTTACCTTGCATACTTCCTTAAACGATGTGGCCACGTATGAGCTAAGGTGCCCTCGGTCAGGGCAAACCACAAAAAGCAATGGGTGTCATATGATTAAGCAAACTGGTCTACCTGGGCCTCACTAAACGACTCCCAAATGCCCCTGACATGCGGTGTGAACATATGCCACCCTGAATTTATAAACGTCACCATTGCGGTGCTGTCTGAGCAGAGCAACGCATTAGTCCTGCAAATGGAAAAGCAGTATACTCTAGCAAGACAGTCCACAGCTCCAAGCATTGATATGCAAATGCAGGTGAGGGCCGTCCTCTGCCCAAACACTGTATGCCCATAGCACACCTCATACCCAGCCCAGTTCCAATGGGTCTGTGATGAATACAGTACCCTTAAACTGCTTGTATAGATAAAAAGGAACTTGCCAGAGGTTGAAAGTGCGGGACAGGTTGTAAAGGAACATGACATGCGCCTATGGATGAAGCCTACCCTGGGACTCGGGCGTATGGCCAATGTTGAAACGATCTCCTATGCATCAACCCGAAGGGCGACCGCCTGAGTGGGATCGCTGTGCTACATCTGAGACGTTACAAACCCGCCAACATTGATTGAGCAAATTTGTCAGAGCGACATGCCAAACAACCCAGAGTCCAATTTTATCATGAAATAAAAGAAGCTCTATGTTAGGGAGAGCTTGTTCTTTCCCATAGACTTAAATCTACTTGCCCTAGGATATCGACCAAGCCAAGGTAAAACATAACACCCCTCCCTACTTCGGCACTATAATTACGAGCTACAGAAGCCAGAGAACATCTCGTCTGGATGGACAGGCTAAACGCATGCCAGAGGGTGGCTCCCTCCATGCATAGTTCTCCACCTTTTCTCCTATAGAGACTGAAAACTGTGTGAGATCGGGGAGGGTATCTGGTAACTGTATCGCATAGCCAAAATGGTTCATACATAATACCAACACGACAGGTTGAACGGCAAATCTATGCCACCAGACCCTGTGCGAGAGGCACAATCTGCTTCATAGTGCTGTGGGGGTCATGGTCTGATTAAGGAGGGGAAGGCAAGCATTGCCTGAAAGAGAAGAAAAACATAGCCCAGGGTAGAAAATGGAAATTACTCTTTTATTGACCATGTGGGCATAGGGATCACTGTGGGGACCCAACTGAAGATAAGACAGGAAGGGATTCATTTTGCAGGCCCGCTGGTCGAGATTTCCTCCCTGGGACAGGACCGTTGGTGCTGCTTGGAAAATAAGGTGTCCCTCACAGTCACCTAACAAATGAGGTGAGGGCGACTAAATTTACAACCTCGAATGGCATCGAACGGTACCTTCCGAGATTAGTAAATTCCCTGTGAAGTTCACAAGGGAACAGTAGTGGGACGGGGCATGGCTAAATGCCACGGCTGGCACCCAAAACCACTCATTCAGCTGAGAATATTTAGGCAAAAACAGTGCATACACTACAGCTTAGTGTTAATTTTGTCACCTATTTTTTATTTAGTCTTAGTCTTTTGCCAAAAGGCCTTGTTAATCTTTTTTTGTTAGTCAAGTTTTAGTCAACTAAAAGTCTCAACATTTTAGTCTAGTTTTAGTCAAAAGAAAACTCAATGGGGTGGTTTCCCGGACAGGGATTAGCTTAAACCAGGACTAGGCCTTACCTAGTTTTAACAAACATGCCTTACTGAAACATAACTTGTGTGCATTTTCAAGCAAAACAAAGGGCACTGATGTATTTTAACATGTCAGTGCAGGTTGTTTTCAGTTTGGACAGCTCTTACATTTATTTTAGGACTAGTCTTAATCCCTGTCCGGGAAAACCGCCCCAATATATCTTAGTCAAATATAGGTTAAATGTCATAATCACAAGAGTGTCTGAATGGTGCATGGCATCTCATTTTATATGTGTGGGTGGAGACTGGTATGCAAATACCATTTGTGCAATTTCATTGGTGTTTTACACACAAGTCAGACCAGATTGGCTCTTAAAAGCACACAACGAGTGAATGACAGAAAGGGAACTGAAGTATTTTGTGCTTTTAAAATATAATATGCCAGAAAACATATACTGATCAAAGGTATACCTTCAATGAGCAGTAAGTCACTTTGGATAAAATTGTCTGCCGCATGCATGAATGTAAATGTTTATTTTTTTGGAAAATATTTAAAAAGCACATATTATGCTATCACGGAAATTCCCTTTCATGTGTCATATGGTTGTAAGTGAATGTAAACAGTCTGCAAAAGCTAAAAGTCAAACCGTAACTGCTAAGTCAAGTTATTAGATCTGCTATTGGCCTGCTATTGTCCACAAATGTGTTGATTTTAATATAGATAATCTGGCTTTCTTAATACTTGGATTCATGACGAAAGATTGGGTTTACAAACTGCATTGCTTTATCAGTACTAGGGTTTAAAATTTTTCCCGAAAATTAGATCAAATCAAATCCCGGGAAATGGGTCGTCTTTTCCCGTCCCGGGAATTTTTTTTGCACAAGTAATGTATCAATATCATTCAAATATGCGTTCCCAACATGTTTTATATTATTTGTATCATTATTAGGGCAAGAAACACAGTTTATGTCCATATCAACAACGTTTTTGGCAATGATCAATTCTGCTGCGGATCAAGTGAGCTGCGTGCGTGACAGCCTGCCGTAGCGAAATGCCAGGTGGATTGTCTGTGACTTCTGAAAATCTTTAAAATTATAAAACTATAATTAAGAATAACTGAGGAATAATCACTCGAAGTTAAGCAACAATTTCTTTATTAGGGCAGGTATATTTCTCTTTTAAATAAATATAGGCTACAAGTTTTGACTACCCTAAATAAAAGCAAACGACCCACAGAAAAATGCAACTGTGCACGGCAATAATTAAAGACAGGGCCATGCCTATGTAGACTAAAACTGAATTTAAATAATATTTTAAAAACTAAAACAAAAGCATAAACACAAACAGTAACACTGCCGCAATAGGGCAATTTCGCGCAAAACTGCCACTTACAAGTTAAGCAACAATTTCTTTATTAGGGCAGGTTTATTTTTCTTTTAAACATAAAACAATTTTAACTGAATAAAAGCAAACGACCCACAGAAATGTGTAAATGTGCACGGAAAGATTTAAGAGAGGGCCATGCCTTGGGTAAAACAGAATTGAAATAATAATTTAAAACGTTTATATAAAAAAATATATATAAATTTCCCGTTTCCCATCATAACTTTTCCCGGGAATCGGGAAATAGTCTTGATAAGATTTCCCCGGAATCCCGTTTCTCGGGATTAAACCCTAATCAGTACTCTCTGTCCATTTGACTAACGCATATAACTTTGTTGTTTGAGTGTTATTTACCAAGCTGTGGGCGGTTCACTAACGTAAGTGTTAAGCGAGTTTTATGAGTGTAACAGTGTCTTTATTATAAAGAATGAAAATGCGAGCAGCATACACTGTACTGTAGTCCATTTTCGCTGTAAAACATTTGATTCGTTTTTGATTGCTTAGGTTTTACATGAATAAAACGTGACTTACCATCAAAACATAGAAAATCTCTTGTGTAGGTACAGTATCTATCAAACCAATAACCTTCAGCTCTTAATACAGCACACTCCTCTCCTGTACCAGCGTTATCAGGATCTCCAGGATACCATTTTGTAAAATTGAGGCTCTCATCCTGATAAGACCATCTCCAGCTGTTGATATCATTGTACAGTCCAATCCAGGCGGCTAATGTGAACGTACTCTTTAGTGCTACTTCTTGTAGACATGTCAGATCTTCAGCAGTTTGAATGGTGGCCAGGTCCAAGTGATTGATTTTGCAGTAAGTTTGTGCGTCTGTCCATGTCTTTAACTCTTTGATCAGAATATACTCACGATGTTTACAGAGAGCTACAGACAAGAGTCCTGATAATAGATCACAATACAGGTGAAAATATGAGCAGTTCAATTAACCCTTGTGCATTGTTCCAATTCACTACCCTTTCGTGTTGTTAATGGCCAAAAATGGTCACTTAATTAAACAGCTGTAAAAATGTATCAGATTAATATTTTTTTTGCATAAATCTGTTAATCAACCTCAGTACTGATCAAACCTACCAAATGTTTCCAAAAATGTCATGATTTTAACTCTTTAATTGCCAAGCTCATAAATGATGCCACTGATTTTTTAGGGGAAAAAACATACAAAATGACTGATGTGCTGCATTTTTTGTTTTTTTAGTTTGATGCATTTTTAGTTGCAGCATCAGTTTTTATAGTCCATATAACTCAATGTACAAGCCAGAATTTAGGCACTGTTTTTTGCACAGGCTACTAAAAGGCCCTATTTTAACGATCTAAGCACATTGTCTAAAGCGCACAGCGCAACGTCTAAATGGGCGTGTTCGAATCCACTTTTGCTAATTTAACGACGGGAAAAATGGTTTGTGCGCCGAGCGCATGGTCGAAAAGGGTTGGTCCTATTGTAATGAGAGTATTTTGGGCGTAACGTGCAGTAAACCAATGAGAGTCTCAGCTCTCATCCCCTTTAAAAGCTTGTTGCGCTGGCGTTACATCTGATCCCTATTTAGATGACGGACTTTGTAAACTGAAAAACTAAGCGGAGGTAGAAGATCCCCAGTTTAAGATTAATGTTAAATAATTGTGTTGTTTTTCACTTGTATTGAAATTGTTATTTTTTAACCTTTAAAACCCGTTTTCTTTTAGTCATGGAAGTAAAAAAGCAGGCTTTTAATTGCTCTAAATGTATGGCTATCCAATATAATCAAAACATAATTTACAAGTATGTAAGATAAGGTTTGTACTCTAAAAATACTTTATTTGTAACAAACAGGAGATAAAGAATTTACAAACGGCCCTCCGCAACGTTCAGCACTTGGACAGCGTCAGTTTTTTTAAGCATTACTTAAAAATGTTTCTCATCTCACCATATCCACAGGTACAGAGTCATCATATACAATAAATCCATGAGGTATCATTAAGAAAAAAAAACATTTAAAAACAGATTAATTTGTTTAAAGCAAAGCATTTATTTACTTACCAGGCTACAGGTTAAGCAGCTCTTTGTGCCTTCTAACGTCTCATAATCGGTCCTCATTTATGTCCAAGAGACTCAATAATAATCTTTTACATTCAATCCTTTAGTCTTTCATATTTAAAAGCATTTTTGTGCTGTTGCGCATTCATGTATGTGTTAAGCAAACCCGCGTTGTCCTCCCGTTTATAGACGCATATTACTAATGCGCTCTTTAAATAACAAAAAACATATTGCGCCATTGACTTTAGACTTTAGTCGTAGTCGTAGTATAGGCGTAGTCTATTTTAGTTGCCTCAAAATAGCAACGCGCCAACAATGCGCCTGAACACACCTCGTTTTCAAACCAGAAAGCCCATGGGCGCAAAAGGGGGCGCAAATGCATTTGCTATTTAAACAACATGGCGCTAAACGTGAAAATTATAATTGCGCAGGGTGGAAACTAGCGAAAGATACTTGCGTCGCGCATTGCGCTGCATTGCGCCGGGTGTAAGAGAGCCCAAAGGGTTAATGGTACCATATGGTGATCAACAGTAAAAATGACACATTTTACCTCTTTGCAAAAGGTAAAACCACAAAGAATCAAAAATGCATGATAATAAGGTGTCATGGCTCTGCAATAAAAAAATAATGTTATAATAGAAGTCAATGGGGCAAAAGGCCACAAACAATAAATGAGGGAGAAAAAAATCTAATCTAATGCTGCCCAAAAACTAAAAATGCATCAAAGCCAATGTTTTTACATATTTTTTACATGCCCAAGACTGTGAAAAATGTATAAGAAAATCCAGTCCACAATCACTTTTTATATTGAAAATCTATCATTTTGTGTGTTTTTTCCCCAAATCAGTGACACCACTTATAAACTTGACAATTAAAGAGTTGAAATCATGGATTTTTTTGTAAACATTTGACAGTTTTGATCAGTACTGAGGTTGATTAACAGATTTATGCAAAAAAATAAATTTTTACAGCCGTTTAATTTAGTGGCCATTTTTCACAACACGTAAAGGTAGTGAATTTGCCCACGGTATATTGTTATGTTTTTGAAAAATTTCAAAACATTTTCTTAAAATATGTGTAAATATAAGATTTGTCACCAAAAATCATTCCATTTGCTAAAATACAGATAAAGTTGTGGCCAAAGTAAGACTAAAAATTAACAAAAATGGCTATAAATGGCTCCAACAACACATATAGTTTTGACTATATGTTAACTTATCAGATTATCATGAACACAAGTTGAATTTGCTTCACTTAATCTAATAAGACAACATTTTAAACCGTTAAAGTTAAACATTTAAACAAGTTAAAATTACTTATTTGATTAAACTTAAATATTTAAGGCAAGTAAGATTTTTGTTCCAGTGAAGTTTATGTTATTTTAAATATCACTGCATGTGAAACAGTAAAAAATGTGCATCTAGTTTTCTGTTTTTACTTACCTGAGAAAGACAAGATATAAAGACACAACTGCTTCATCTTTTTCCAGCTGTCAGTGGATTGTACCTGGATAAATATATTTAAAATTCAACAAAAATGCCTTGAGATTAGTAAGCAAATCTTTATTTATAATCTATATTCTGGAAACTCATGAAGCTGCTATATACAGAAGTCTGATAAAATGTTGACATACCTTTAAAGTGAGTCGTCTGTTTGTTTAAATCTTCTTGTTCTTGGTTTCTTTTAAAATGGGAACTTTCACAGTTCTTTGCATGTTCTTATGCTGTAGCCCCGCCCATTTGTTAAAAAAGTTATAGCATATGTTCCTTATTTTAGTATTTGTGTTATTATGTATACATACATTCATAATATAAATCTTTTTTATACTAGCTTTCAGATATTAAACCTCTTTTACTGACCCCTGCATTTAGTTATTATTTGGATAATATTCAGCAGATGCAAAATCATTGGAACAAAAATCTTAGAATTCACTTCATGCAAACTAATCACCTTGTGTAACATTGAACTTGATGGAAAATGTCCTGTCATTTCAGACATAAATCTGCATTAAAACAATATTGGGATGGTAATTGTTTCTCATGAGGATGTCTGTAAAAATAAATCTTCATGGCTCCTCAGCGATAAAACTCATGGTTTAGATGAAGATAAATTTGCAGTGGATATGTTGGAGTTTATAATTGAAGAGCTCAGAGGCAAAACACTGAATGCATCTGGCATGATTTCTTATAATTGAGCTTTTTTACCAGACTCTTAATGGATTCTGCCTAAAAACTGTATTTCTCAATGGTCTGAGGGGGGAATTGAGCAGAATAAACGCAAAAGTATTTGATGAACATAGTATAGGGGGAGCAGGGGCGAAAGTACCATTTTTGAGAAAAACATCATTTTAAATGCTAATGTTTTAGACAGAGATCTATTTTTGCTGTGGTCAGTAACTCACAAGGGTGGTCTATCAATTCAAGGTGTAATTTGAACAAATGTAAAACAACATCAGTAAAATTTTACTTTGAACATAAAGTAGAGCATTGTTACTTTTGGGATGAAACTAAAAGTAACACAACAGAACAAGATAGATTTTTGTGTTATATTTGTTAAATATACATGATTCATTTATCTTTGCAAAAATTAATGAAATTACATTTCTTCAAATGTTTTAAAAGCAACTCGACACAAACTTTATTTGTTAAGACATTTTTTCAACAATTTAAACACTATGAAAATTAAATTGAATGAAATTAGAATTATATACATTTTCAACATAATTTTTTTTTCAATTCAATTTTATTTATATAGCGCTTTTCACAATACTCAATTGTTTCAAAGCAGCTTTACATTAATAGAAGCAGTAAAAGCACAGAAAAATGACAGATAGCACAACATAATACACAATAGCATAAGCTGTCAAATTTGCTGAGGCTATGACTCGACATTATGAACGAGCGTATTACTAATGTAACGTCTAGGAGAAGAAGCTAAATTAAGCCCAAGCAGGCTACCTCCCCGGGGTAAAAAACCCCCTAGGAGAAAAAAAACAAAAACCCCGGGTTGTTGAGCCGAGGAAAAAAAAATAAAAAGTCCTAGGAGGGAAAAACCCTTGGGAGATATATATGTATATAAACACATATAAACGGATAAGGAGATTAAGCGGGGATTAAGCGGGGTTTAAGCGGGTTCTGCCGGTGGTCGTTGGTCAGGCATCAGCTGGGCATCACAGTGATGGACGACCAGTAGATCAGAGGTGAGTCGACTTTCACATCTACCGGAACTGGGTCTGTTTGTCCCATTGTCCTCAGGGTCGAGGACAGGACAGGGAGAGAAAAACAAAATCATATTAGCGTAGGGGCCGTTCACATGTAATGCAAGTGTCACACAGTGATGTGGTTTAATCAGCTTAGTTTCAGACAGACTAACTATTGCGGCATAATTATATTATCCACAGTTGAGGATTTTGCAAATTGGGGGCCCACTGCGACGGTATATATGGTAACTAAGGGTCACCTTCTGATTTTTAAGAGAAAGAGAAAATGAAACCTGTCGACCCGTTTGACTAAGGCCTGTAACCCCACTGTCGTCGTTAATGCAGGTTCAGTGGCAAACGGGTCTATATTGCATGCTATTTACAAGATCATGAGAAAACGCCAACATCGCAACCTGACCATACGTGCCAACCCGTTTGACTAAGGCTGGAGGCCCCACTGTCGTCGTTAATGCAGGTTCAGTGGCAAACGGGTCTGTATGGCATACTATTCACAAGACACAAAAAAGCGCCAAAATCGCAACCCGACCATACGTGCCAACCCGTTTGACTAAGGCTGGAAGCCCCACTGTCGTCGTTAATGCAGGTTCAGTGGCAAACGGGTCTGTATGGCATACTATTCACAAGACACAAGAAAGCGCCAAAAGCCCAACCCAACCGTACGTGCCAACCCGTTTGACTAAGGCCGGATGCCCCACTGTCGTCGTTAATGCAGGTTCAGTGGCAAACGGGTTTGTATGGCATACTATTCACAAGAACACGAAAGTTCCAAAATCGCAATCCGACTATACGTTAAGATAAGGTTTTTATTTATTTATTTGGTTGGTCTGTTTTATGACCGCGAGTGCTTTGTTCGGTACAAATAACTATTTCGTTTTAAGTACTTTTACTAGACAAATTATGCGAATGATTTGTTGAAGAGAAAAGTTTAAAGTCTAGATTTAAAATTATCGACTGTGTCTGATTCTCGGACATCGGTTGGTAAATCATTCCAGAGCTTAGGGGCCAAGTAGGAAAATGACCTTCCACTTTTAGACACTTTTGATAGTCTAGGGATAATCAAGAGACCAGAATTTTGTGACCGTAGTGTGCGTGATGGATTGTATTCTGATAGTAATTCTCTAAGATATGAGGGTGCTAGGCCATTTAAAGCTTTGTAGGTGAGTAGTGATATTTTAAATTGTATGCGATATTTAACTGGTAGCCAGTGTAAAGATGCCAGAATTGGGCTTATGTGGTCGTACTTTTTAGATCGAGTAAGTACCCTTGCGGAAGCGTTTTGAACTAGCTGAAGCTTGTTTACTTGATTTGCATGGCATCCCCCGAGTAGCGAGTTACAATAGTCTATTCTAGAGGTCATAAAAGCATGGATAAGCTTCTCTGCGTCAGATGTAGACAGTATATGGCGTATTTTCGAGATATTTCTAAGGTGGAAGAAAGCTGTACGGCAGACGTTGGCGATATGACTATCGAAGGATAAGTTGCTGTCGAACATCACACCTAAGTTCCTTACCGTGGAAGATGGCACCACAGTGCAGCCATCTATGTGCAACGTGTAATCTGACATATTATGTTTGTAGCGATTCGGTTCAATAATAAGTATCTCTGTCTTATTGGAGTTCAGCTTAAGAAAGTTATGTGCCATCCAGTCACTAACATCGCTAAGGCAGTCTGTTAGCTTAGAAAACTTGTGTGTTTCGCTGGGATGTGAGGAGATGTAAAGCTGGGTATCATCCGCATAGCAGTGAAAACTTATGTTATGTTTCCTGATAATGTCTCCTAGAGGTAACATGTATAACGAGAACAGGATAGGACCTAAAACCGATCCCTGCGGTACACCGTATTTAACCAGGGAGTGATATGACTCTTCCTCGTTTACATAAACAAAGTGATAGCGATTGGTTAGATATGACCTAAACCATGCTAGCGCCTGACCACTGATACCAACATAATGCAACAGTATTAGCAGGAGATCCCGACAGGACCTCCAGACATATAAATGCTATTTACTTTTATTAAAACATATAAACCTACAAATATATCAAATGAAAGAACAGACCTTTTGCTTTCAAACAAACAAACAAACAAACCATGAAAAACCATTTCATCATATTTATATTTTTTTTCTCTTAAATAGGGGTATTTTACTTTAAACATATTTGCATTTTTGTGAAGGATTTTTGTTAAAGATCAGATTCAGAATGATTATCAAGTTTAAAATTTAATAAAAAATTGCTTCAGTTTTTTTTAAATTGGGTAATCTAGTGGATAATTGCAGTATTGCATATAAACCTCATCAGGAACACATTTTTTATGCAAATGTTTTCCTTTTAATTGACAAGATAACTCATCAATGGCATGAACAAGAGTTAAAAACTTCTCATAAGTCAAACTTCAGGATGTGTTACAGCACTAAATAACCTGTAGATTGATCAGTACTATAAGACATGAAACCAAAAACACAACGCATTATAGACGGTTTTATTGGAAGCATGTGATACACGTCTGGATCCGAACCTTACTTCCGGTTTCGTTTTTTTTAATGCTCTGACTAGTTGCTAAACTGATCTCTTGAACAAATGCCTCGTCGAAAATAACAAATGTTTTGGTTTCCTAGGTAATCTATGTGTTGTTTTTTTGCTTGTTATATAAATAAACTTTGTTTAAAAAACTTTGTTGTTATGTATTCTTAGCGGAGTTTACCGGAAGCTACGTGCAGCCGCTTGTTTATGTTGTTACTGCTGAAACGGTCTATAAGAAAAAAAACGACAGCTTTAGGAATTTACTTATCATGGTGGAAAACAGCTTTCTATAGACCCCTTAATCACCTACATCACTGTGACATCACCGCTCAGTGTGGGGCAAGTTACTTCCAAAGTGTAATACATTATATATTACAAATTACTGTCATTTGAAAATAATTAGTTACATTACAATATTACTGCCTCTGAACTGTAATGAGTTACACTACTTTTGCATTACTTTTGAGTTACTTTCATCAAAATAACAGAAGTATGACCAGTGTTGGGAGTAACGCATTACAAAATATAATATCTTACAGTAATATATTTGTTTTTGCTGTAACGCAGTAATATAACACATTACTGATATAAAAATTGGTAATATTTTACTCGTTACAGTCTTAGTAACGATCGTGTTACAACAATGTATTTCAGAAATAGACTGTGTTATTTTTATTTTTTATTTTTGACCAGTGCGCGCAACTAGCATCCAAACAGGAAAAAGCTGCGGGTAAAATAACGTTCGCATTTCTGTTTCCGGGTGCTGTATGCAGCATGTTCATTTTTACTTTAATTTTGTATTTGAACTGCGATTTGGTGCCAAGGCCGTAGCCAGGATTTTTCAAATACAGAGGACAACTCCTAAAAATCTTTTTTTTAATTATTTATATTTTTTCCATATTACAGAATAATAATAAACACATCCAAACTACGACATAGCACAAATGTAACTGTGTCTGTGAGTATTTTGTTCGTGACTAAAAGCATCCAAAATAAATCAATGGTTACATTTCATCATCTAAAGTGTAAGTCACCCTTTGCCTAGAAACTGCAAAACTGTGTAATTTTTTTCAAGAAGCTTCTTAAATTTTCAATTTAGGATGAATTTTTAATATCTTCAATATTCAGTGTAAGTCATCTATTTAAAAAATACCTTTTTTTTTTGATAATTATTAACAAAAATTTGTCAATTTGGCACAGGTAGATTTTTTGTCTACAAAAGTAATTTCAAGCATTTAACCATGCACCTTCAGATTAAATGATTTTTAAGATCACAGTTAACATTTTAGTCAAGTGACCTTAAACTTTTAAACAGTAGTGTAGGTTTGAATCTAATTGTTAGCTGTATTGCATCTCATATTGTAAGCTATATACTGCATAACCATTAACTCTCCCCTTCCCTCCTTCTCTTTGTCTGCTCATCTTTTGCTGGCTTTCCAAATGATAATTTAGTTTGTTGCAGCCTTTTCATTTTCCTTTGCTTTATTAGATCAGAATTACAGACGTAGAAAGACTCTTTACTCAGCATAAGTGGCACGTTACATAAACATTCTTGCCTTTCTTGCATACTATTCAGGTATAAAAGCAGTGTTTATCATACTTTGTGATTGCGACCCCTAGCTTTGAGCTTCTTGTACTTGCCATCGCTCATCGCTCTGTCGGGCAGACTGCACGTGAGTGTCTAGCAGCAGCACCCACTGCTCGTTGAGTGGAGAGAATGATACATGCTCTCGCGTCAGACTCCAACCACGCCAGAAAAGATCGCTAGATTTGTCGCTAAAGGGGTTTAAAAATGGCTAAATCTAGGCCTCATCAAGTTGGCAACACGGCACTGCTCGGACTGTGCATGTTTATACAGTGTATGATATAAGCCTGCTTCTGGTTGGCTAACAATGGAAATTCAGCCAGTCATCATTGGTTATGTGGTTGTCCCACCCCCTCTAACATCCACAGGCCAATCATCATCAGTTGAAGAGAAAAGCATTGCCTGTCTGGTAGTCTACTCGCTTCAGTGTGATTAACGCGCAACATTTTAATGTCAGTAACAGTAACGGCGGAAATTTATTTGATTACTGAAAAAAATAACACCATTAGTAACGACGTTTTTTATAACACCGTTTTTCCATCACTGCACGTGATGGTCCGTAGATGCAAGGATAATTGTTTCGTCTGCTATTTTCACATCAAAATGAAACGAAACTTCAAGAAAAACTACAGAGGACATGACCTCGGTGTCCTCAATGGTAGCTACGGCCATGTTTGTTGCGTCAAATATAGACGCGTTTCTTAAAAAGAGCCGAATCTGGGAAGTCCGCGGCTGTATGAACATTGACTAAAGTGGTCGCAATCAGGTCCGGTAGTGCCGCACACGCATAAATCTGCAAATAAAGGCACTAAGTAAAAGCAACAGAAAGTTTCTATCGGTCTCCCATGTTGCTTGAACCCCAAAAGTAAAGCGACTTTTAGAAAGCTTGCCAGTAAAATCCATATCACACCAGCAATGACAAGGTAAGCTAACGTTGCTATGGTTACAGTCCATATACATAATAGATTGCTAGGCTATTACTATGCTATCAACAGTTTTATTACAATCAGCAACCTAAACTACAACGTAACATTAATGTAGACTTAAACATGGTTATCTAAATGGTACATTTAAACATCACTGTTTAAAGTTTTTACCAGCCTTTGTATGGGAACCTATATTCGTTGTTTGGCAAAAAGCAGTGTTCCTCTGTTTGTCTGTGTTTTATTAAGCAATTATATCTCAGCCTACATGTAATCTTTATATTGTACTGAAATGAGCTGTATTCCTTGAGGCCTGATCCTCCAAGTTTTGTCAACCCAGTGCATGCCAGGTTTGTGCTGTGAATCTGAATTAAAAGTGAATTAAAGAAAAGAAATGAAAAGAGGTTGCATGTCTTGCCATGTTATTAGGCTATAGGTTGCATTATAGTGGGCTCTAACTCTATTGTGTTTGGTATGTGTACCATAATTTACCAGACTTTTACCAGATCATTTGTCTATGTTTATGATTCTGACAGTGATTGTTACTGTATTTTGCCATAAGTCTTCACTGTGCCTGGTCAAAAATAAAAAAATAAAAATAACACAGTCTAATTTTGAAATGCATTGTTGTAACGCGCATTACTAAGACTGTAACGAGTAAAATATTACCAACATTTTATTAGTAATGCGTTATATTACTGCGTTACAGCAAAAACTAATATATTACTGTAATATATTATATTTTGTAATACGTTACTCCCAACACTGTTAAAGAAGCATTTACTTGCGTTCTAGGTGGAAACACAAGTCAGTGGCGAGTCAGTTTCTGAATAACACGAAAAAAAAGTCAAATTTACTTCTCAGAGGCACGGAAATGTTTCTGAAACTGACATTCTCCCCAAACTGAAATTAAATGCAGTGTTTCACGTTTTCCTCGTCTGTGTCATGTTGTTTGCGCATCTGATATCAGGAAGCAAAGTAATGTGCACGTGACGACAAGAGAGGTGATGCGCTGATTATCGAGGTACCCCTCCCACTTTTGAATGTTTTACTGAGATTTTTAATCACGTCCGAATTGAACATTAATATAACAGACGTCCTGTAGTAAAATTACATTACGTCATCTACCCCCATAAAACTAATCCCGTCCGAATAGGGCTGTATTTGGAATGCAAATGTAGTCAGAGCTCAGAGAAAATCACTTTGTTACTTTTGTCCCGCTTTACTTTCGCCCTGCTTCTCCCCTAGGTGTCGAGCATTCATTTATATCATTATCTATTTTTTATCGAGGTGACATTTAGCAGCTTTTGCATCTAAGCTCTTCAATTATAAACAAAATTGTATTTACAGTTGAAAGAAAAGTATGTGAACCCTTTGGGCTTACTTGGATTTCTTCATAAATTGGTCATAAAATGTGTTCTGATCTTAAAGTCACAACAATAGAGAAACACAGTCTGCTTAAACTAATACCGCACAAACATTATACGTTTTCATGTTTTTATTGAACACATGTAAACATTCATAGTGCAGGGTGGAAAAAGTATGTGAAACCCTAGGCTAATGAGCTAAGAGCTAATTGGGGCCAGGAGTCAGCCAACCTGCGGGTCCAATCAATGTGATGAGATAGGATGTGTTGATTAAAGCTGCCCTGTCCAATAAAAAACACACACCAGTTTTGAGTTTGCTGTGCTGAAGAAGCATTGTCTGATGTGAACCATGCCTCGCACAAAAGAGCTCTCAGAAGACCTACGATCAAGAATTGTTGACTTACATAAAGCTGGAAAGGGCTACAAAAGTATCTCTAAAAGCCTTGATGTCCATGTGTCCACGGTAAGACAGATTGTCTACAAATGGAAAAAGTTCAGCACTGTTGCTACACTCCCTAGGTGTGGTCGTCCTGTAAAGATGACTGCAAGAGCACAGCACAGAATGCTCAATGAGGTGAAGAAGAATCCTAGAGTGTCAGCTAAAGACTTACAGAAATCTCTGGCACATGCTAACATTTTTGTTGACAAATCTAAAATAAGGAAAACATTAAAAAAGAATGGACTTCATGGGAGGACACCATGGAGGAAGCCACTGCTGTCTAAAAAAAACATTGCAGCACGTTTGAAGTTTGCAAAAGAGCACCTGGATGTTCCACAGCACTACTGGCAAAACATTCTGTGGACAGATGAAACCAAAATTAAGTTGTTTGGAAAGAACACACAACGCTATGTGTGGAGAACAAAAGGCAGCGCACCAACATCAAAACCTCATCCCAACTGTGAAATATGGTGGAGGGGGCATCATGGTTTGGGGCTGCTTTGCTGCCTCAGGCCCTGGACGGATTACTGTCATCGATGGAAAAATGAATTCCAAAGTGTATCAAGACATTTTGCAGGAAAACTTAAGACCATCTGTCCACCAACTGAAGCTTAACAGAGGATGGATGATGCAACAGGACAACGAACCAAAACATAGAAGTAAATCAACAACAGAATGGCTTCAACAGAAGAAAATACGCCTTCTGGAGTGGCCCAGTCAGAGTCCTGACCTCAACCCAATTGAGATGCTGTGGCATGAGATCAAGAGAGCGATTCACACCAGACATCCCAAGAATATTGCTGAACTGAAACACTTTTGTAAAGAGGAATGGTCCAAAACTTCTCCTGACCGTTGTGCAGGTCTGATCTGCAACTATAGGAAACGTTTGGTTGAGGTTATTGCTGCCAAAGGAGGGTCAACCAGTTATTAAACCCAAAGAATCACATACTTTTTCCACCCTGCACTATGAATGTTTACATTTTGTGTTCAATAAAAACCTGAAAACGTACAATGCTTGTGCGGCACTAGTCTAAGCAGACTGTGTTTCTCTATTGTTGTGACTTAGATGAAGATCAGAACACATTTTATGACCAATTTATGAAGAAATCCAAGTAAGCCCAAAGGGTTCACATACTTTTTCTTTCAACTGTAGTACCTGTTGCTAGGATAATGGGTCATTTTAAGAGTTTTTGTAATTTTCTTCTTCCACTGTATTGATTAAACAAGACTATTGTTTTAACATAAATTACATGCTCCGACATAATGGCCATATTAAAACATGTCTTCTCTACCTAGTGTAACTGGAGACGGATTGTGGAACAAAAGATTATGCTGATCACTGATTACATCAAACAACCAATCACAGGTGTGAAGACACCAGTCATTGTCCCGCCCCCAAAGTCTCAAAAGTCATCTTAATCGAGCGAGTGCATCGTTGAGCGAGTCGAGCGAGCGCTCATCCCAACCCTTTCTCGCATGACTGCATTTGTGCTCGCTAAGCAGAGGTGCGCTGTCGCGAGGAAGCTTTTTTTTAGACTTTTGGGTCTGATTAAATGCCATAGGAGAGTTAGGCGAACCTGTGACCACGCAGTGCTTTTCAGTGGTCTAAAATTATGTGCATTTTGACTTTTTGCATTGCCTTTTATAAAATCAGAAATGTGGATTCAGACGGCAGTTAACACTGTGAAGCACAAGCAAAGTGATGTGAAAGTACCACGAGAGCGATTCAAAGCAGACTTCTCCATGTAATTTTGTTGCGGTACATTGATGTCATTCCCCTGTCGGTTCTTTCGGTGGCAAATGTATAGCCTGCCTACTGTATATAAGGTTTAACCTGCCAAAGTAGCAAGTGGAGCATGCTATGAAATGTGTCAAAAACGAAACTGCTTTCGCCTCTCCAACATCTTCTCATTGTTTTTGGCGCTTTTGGCTGTCATGCCAATCATTTTCCAGATAGTTGTTGTGCGTGTCACGCTTACTTAGCGTAGATGCACGACTTGCGTCTTAAAGAAGAGTACTTTTGTAATTTGATAAAAAATACATTTTTATTGCTGGTTTAAGTTGGTGCCCCTAAGACCTTGGTGCCCCTGGGAACTCTCCCAGTTTGCCCATATGGTTAATCCGCCCTGTGTAAGATATCGCGAGAGCAGACTGCCTTGCATGCTTTCTAGTTGCTCTGTTTTTTTTTGTGGATCGATCTGCGCAATGCCATCGAACACATATTTGATCATCTGCAGTCAGGTGGCGGGGTCACGGCAGTTGCGGGGATGGCGCGGCAGATATGGGGATGGCGCATTGCTTCACCTGCTTGTTTAGAGCAAAATGCTATATATAACGTCATATAGTTTGTATGCATGTTGTTTTAATTCATATTTATACAGAATAAAATGTTTTTATTTGATAAGCAACTGCGTACTCTGCGTGTAGGTAGCGGCTGTACTGATTGTCCACACGATGTAACACACTTGCATTACTCCCTCGAAAGTTTACGTCAAGAGCTCTGATCTTTGAAGGGATTAGGACATAGGGATAATCACATCTAATTGGTATTCACAGACTGATTCACAAGCTAGGGATCTTAATAAGACACATGCAGTATTTATAAATAATGTTTGAGCCCTTAGAGCTTTTTCCCGGTCACAGATATGTGAGCCTATGGCTCAAGTGTTTAAAAACTAATACTAAAATGACCAGTAGGTGGCAATGTTGTACTTCTCGTTAATCTGCATAAGTGGAATGGCTTTTTGTATGGATTTCAAAGACAGACACCTTTTTAACTAAAGTGATGAAAAGTATGTATGGGAACAGTCTTTCATTATCTCTCCACTACAGCGAGTGGCAACTGATATAAATAAAGAGAAAATCATGAAACATTTTAAAATAATGCGGCTACACTGTGGGTGTGAATTATTTTCAAATAATTCAAAGAGCTAGAGTAAATTATTCTGAAAAAAAAATCAATTTCAGTGGATTTTGCTGCAAAAGCCAACAAGGTTTCCCGCAGCACTTTTCAGTTCGGGCGGCCCACCTAAACTGGGAAACCCTACCGCCTTAAAAAAAAAATTTGCTGCAAAAAAGGCCATTAAGTGCATCTCGGAGAATAGCGCGGACGCTCTTCACCCCGCGAGCGTGCACACGCGCCACACGGCTAAAATGAGAAAGACATGGTCCGGACCGTCACTGTCTGGAAGATAACTAGACAGTTGATAAAACATCTCGGAGAATAGCGAGGACGCACTTCACACCACGAACGTGCACGCGCGCCACACGGCCGAAATGAGATAAAGACGTGGTCCGTCATGTCTGGAGGATAGCCAGTTGAAATAATGGGTGTCCGTGAGAACTGTAAGTGGACTTATGTTTTGGGGTTATTTAAGCCTGTTATTGTATTTGTCTATAGTTCTTGCAAATTTAAAGTAAGTTAGCTGGTGATTTTGTTGTTTGAGCAACCGGCTAAGTTAGCTAGGTTTCACATGCCTGTTGATTAGATATAATTGTTGAGCGCTCTTGCTCACTTTATTTATGTGCATTATTTACATGCTACAGTAGTTACACATCTTTAAGATAATGTAATTAATAGTGGGAAATAATCAGTTTAATTAATTAATAATCTAGAATATGTTCATTTTCTGTCATATTTTCTTCAAAATTAAGTTTTATTTGAGTGTTTTAAATAAAAATATTTTTATTTTCATCTTAACGCACATGCCCCGCCCCTTTGACTGTCACGCCCCCGGCAACAACTCCCACCCACCCCTACCACCTTAACTAACACATTTTCTGCGGGAAACCCTGAGCAAATGTTTCTAGTTGCATCTTTAGTGATTTTGCTACAACAGTATCCATGTCACTGCCACATACTATATGGGTTGTATTCAGGTCCAAGTACTCACAAGGGATGGAAGTTTGATTGTGATCCACGGTTATTTTGTGCGCTGTCATTCATCCAGTTCATCTTCCATGCACATTTTGGAAAAAAATCATGTGGCATTTAGCAGATTCTGCCAACATCACGTTACTCCTGAATGACCTAAGATGGGGATTAAAGCAAATAACAGCCTCACATACTCACCTTGAATTTACATTTAGTCATTTAGCAGACGCTTTTGTCCAAAGCGACTTACAAATGAGGTAAACAATAGAAGCAATAAGAGCAACACAAAAACAGTAATACATACCTGCACTAGAATAAGTCTTATCAAGTCTAACACAGTATATATAGCCAAGTTAGTATTTTTTTAATACAGGAAATGTACAGATAAAGATAAAGATGGAAAATAGAAAAATATATTAAGCTCTAAATTAGTAAGTGAGGTGTTTGCAGAAGAGATGGGTTTTTAGCAAATCCATAAAGACACTACAGAGCCAGCAGATTGTGTCGTGACCGGCAGATCATTCCACAAAGGGGAACAGCTCCTGAGAAGGCACACAATAGTGATTTATTTATTTTTGAAATGGCACCACAAGTTGTTGCTGGGTACAAATCACAGGGATCGAAAGGGTAAATAAGGCTGTATAAGCGAGTGAAGGTTCATGCTCAGTTTATTCAGTTTTATTCAATTCACACACATCATCATTCTTAAGACAAATACAGTAATTATAGAAGGCTATTGTGCGAAAAGGGGAAACCCGAAAGAAGCTATTGAAAGCTTTTAGTAGGGGACCCAAAAGCACCATACAACATATAACTTACAATATCAAACTAGATATTAAAGTTTGAGGACAAACTTTATGTTGGCTTGACAAAGCCTGGTCTGAACGTTTAAAACAGTTTGACAGAAGTTTGACAGAAGTTTGGTTCAGTAGGCTGTCTTGTTGTTAGTATGCTTCAGTATGAAGCTTTTTAAAATAAAGCTAACATAATTTAGCATAAAGTTAGCATGATTTAGCGTGAAGCTAACATGATTTAGCATAAAGTCAGCATAAAGCTAACATGTTTAAAGACCCAACCCCCATGTCTCTATGATGTTCTGATGCGAAGATATAAGGCTTTGTTTATTTCGTTGCTAGGGTACTAAGTTTGGTTGCTAGGCAGAAAATTGGCATCCCATAATGATTTAACTTCAAGTCACAAGTAAAACGGTCCAACCCCCGTGTCTCTATGATGTTCTGATGCGGAGATATAAGGCTTTGTTCGTTCCGTTGCTAGGGTACTAACTTTGGTTGCTAGGGAGAAAATTGGCATCCCATAATGATCAACCTTCAAGCCACAAGTAAAACGGTCCAACCCCCTTGTCTCTAAGATGTTCTGAAGCAGAGATATAAGGCTTTGTTTATTCCGTTGCTAGGGTACTAAGTTTGGTTGCTAGGGAGAAAATTGGCATCCCATAATGATCACACTTTAAGACACAAGTAAAATGGTCTAACCCCCATGTCTCTAAGATGTTCTGAAGCAGAGATAGAAGGCTTTGTTTATTCCGTTGCTAGGGTACTAAGTTTGGTTGCTAGGGAGAAAATTGGCATCCCATAATGATCAACCTTCAAGCCACAAATAAAACGGTCCAACCCCTGTGTCTCTAAGATGTTCTGAAGCAGAGATATAAGGCTTTGTTTATTCCGTTGCTAGGGTACTAAGTTTGGTTGCTAGGGAGAAAATTGGCATCCCATAATGATCAACCTTCAAGCCACAAGTAAAACGGTCCAATCCCCATGTCTCTATGATGTTCTGAAGCTGAGATATAAGGCTTTGTTTATTCCGTTGCTAGGGTACTAAGTTTGGTTGCTAGGGAGAAAATTGGCATCCCATAATGATCAACCTTCAAGCCACAAGTAAAACGGTCCAACCCCCGTGTCTCTATGATGTTCTGAAGCGGAGATATAAGGCTTTGTTTATTCCGTTGCTAGGGTACTAAGTTTGGTTGCTAGGGAGAAAATTGGCATCCCATAATGATCAACCTTCAAGCCACAAGTAAAACGGTCCAACCCCCGTGTCTCTATGATGTTCTGAAGCGGAGATATAAGGCTTTGTTTATTCCGTTGCTAGGGTACTAAGTTTGGTTGCTAGGGAGAAAATTGGCATCCCATAATGATCAACCTTCAAGCCACAAGTAAAACGGTCCAACCCCCGTGTCTCTATGATGTTCTGAAGCGGAGATATAAGGCTTTGTTTATTCCGTTGCTAGGGTACTAAGTTTGGTTGCTAGGGAGAAAATTGGCATCCCATAATGATCAACCTTCAAGCCACAAGTAAAACGGTCCAACCCCCATGTCTCTATGATGTTCTGAAGCGGAGATATAAGGCTTTGTTTATTCCGTTGCTAGGGTACTAAGTTTGGTTGCTAGGGAGAAAATTGGCATCCCATAATGATCAACCTTCAAGCCACAAGTAAAACGGTCCAACCCCCGTGTCTCTATGATGTTCTGAAGCGGAGATATAAGGATTTGTTTATTCCGTTGCTAGGGTACTAAGTTTGGTTGCTAGGGAGAAAATTGGCATCCCATAATGATCAACCTTCAAGCCACAAGTAAAACGGTCCAACCCCCAAGTCTAGATGATGTACTGAAGCGCAGAGAAAAGGCTTTGTTTATTCCGTTGCTAGGGTAATAAGTTTGGTTGCTAGGGAGAAAATTGGCATCCCATAATGATCAACCTTCAAGCCACAAGTAAAACGGTCCAACCCCTGTGTCTCTATGATGTTCTGAAGCGGAGATATAAGGCTTTGTTTATTCCGTTGCTAGGGTACTAAGTTTGGTTGCTAGGGAGAAAATTGGCATCCCATAATGATCAACCTTCAAGCCACAAGTAAAACGGTCCAACCCCCGTGTCTCTAAGATGTTCTGAAGCGGAGATATAAGGCTTTGTTTATTCCGTTGCTAGGGTACTAAGTTTGGTTGCTAGGGAGAAAATTGGCATCCCATAATGATCAACCTTCAAGCCACAAGTAAAACGGTCCAACCCCCGTGTCTCTAAGATGTTCTGAAGCGGAGATAAAAGGCTTTGTTTGTTCTGTTGCTAGGGTGCTCATATTTGGTTGCTAGGGGCGTGGCTTATTAACTCTGTGAGGATCCCGAGAGACTGATTGGATGCCTGAGTAAAATGAGCCCACCTCTATGTCTCTATGACACTCTGGTGCAAAGATATCCATCTGGGCATTTTATAATGGCAGTCTATGGGAGATGTTGCTAGGGTACCCAAAATTGTTGTTAGGGGCGTGGCTTAATAGCTCTGGGGTGATCCTAAGAGACTGATTGGATGTCTGAGTAAAATGAGCCCACCCCCATGTCTCTACGACACTCTAAAGTGAAGATATTCCATCTGGGACGCTTTTATTCCCTTATATGGTCATGTTTCCTGCCCCATTATAAGTCAATGGGAAATTTGGGGGGCCTCTTACACCCCAGGGGTACAGCTTACACCCCATTGTGATGTATGTTCTTACAGAGCCTGTCAGCCTCCTTAAAGGAACACGCCCACATTTTGGGAATTTAGCTTATTCACCGTATCCCCCAGAGTTAGATAAGTCCATACATACCTCTCTCATCTCCGTGCGTGCTGTAACTCTGTCTGACGCAGCCCCCGCTAGCTTAGCTTAGCACAAAGACTGGAAATGCATGGCTCCAGCTAGTATACTGCTCCCAATAAGTGACAAAATAACGCGATCATTTTCCTATTTATGTGTTGTGATTTGTATAGTCAAACCGTGTACAAATAACAAGGTGATATGAGACACAGCGATCTTTTAACAGTATACATACTGAGAACTATATTCTCTGAAGACGAAGCACTGCCGCGTGGGCGGAGTGATTTGCACAACTCTGACCGAACTCTCTGCTCCTCACCAGGGGCTTCTCGTGTGCTGCGAGCAGATCACTCCGCCCATGCGGCAGTGCTTCGTCTTCAGAGAATATAGTTCTCAGTATGTATACTGTTAAAAGATCGCTGTGTCTCATGTCGCCTTGTTGTTTGTGCGCGGTTTGACTATACAAATCACAACACATAAATAGGAAAATGATCGCGTTATTTTGTCACTTATTGGGAGCAGTATACTAGCTGGAGCCATGCATTTCCAGTCTTTGTGCTAAGCTAAGCTAGCGGGGGCTGCGTCAGACAGAGTTACAGCACGCACGGAGATGAGAGAGGTATGTATGGACTTATCTAACTCTGGGGGATACGGTGAATAAGCTAAATTCCCAAAATGTGGGCGTGTTCCTTTAAATGTGATAACCCACAAGTTTCTACAAGTTTCTCACTCGCAGCTATGACCCGTCAAAGTTTGTCTCAATGTTAAGTCAATGGAAATTTTGGGGTGTTTGAGCCCCCCGTTTAGGAATTCGGAAGGTCCCATCAGTTAGAAAAGCCATAGCATAAATCTACGGACCAGTCTTAAAAGTTTTGTAAAGTTTTGTGGGTGTAGCTTGAAAGCTCTAGGAGGAGTTACAATTGGTAAAAGTGGGGGAGCATAAGAATAATAATAATAATAATAATAATAAGTTTAGAATGAAGAACAGTATGTTGGCTTTTTCAAGCCAACATAATAAATACATCAAAACACATTCACTGCAACAACAGACGATCCCAGCACAAATATAACACTTATAAATGATCAAGAAATATACGTTAACAGCAGTTTTTCCTTAAGATTTTTCTTAAAACTGAGACAGGATGCAACATTTTGGTAACACCTTACAACAAGGTTCATCAGTCAACATAAATTAATGTATTAACCAACATGAACAAACCATGAGCAATACATTTGTTACAGTCCTTATTCATCTTTGCCAATGTGAGTGAATAGAAATAAAGCTGTTCATTGTTTGTTCATGTTAGTTCACAGTGCATTAACTAACGTTAACAAGATTTTAATCAACTATTACTAATTGTTGAAAATAACATTAACAAAGATTAATAAATTATGTATAAGTGCAGCTCATTATTAGTTTACGTTAACTAATGTAGTTAACTAATGTTAACTAATGAACCTTATTGTAAAGTCTTACCAACATTTTAAGGTTTTCCTCAAGCTCGTTCCAAATCTGTGGGCCTCTACAGACTACACTCAGGCTCGTACATTTCAATCGTCTTATTTTACCAGTAATTCAATGTTTATCCCTTGTGTGATAAATATGCTGGGGTCGGCTGATTAAAACAAGTTCACACAATCTATAATTTAGCTTATGTACAACCTGGAAAATCATGCAGGCATTCTGAAAAATATTGTATTCTGCGAGTCTTAATAGACCAAGGCGATGAAACAATGGACCCGAAGGGGTATTTGGCTCAGACCACGTTAATATCCGTATAATTTTTTTCTGTAAAGACTGTATTTTATTCAGATAACTCGTAAAAGTGTTACACCATGACATTACAATAGTTTATATGGGACTCAAACAAGGTTTTATATAAGGTGACAAGTACTGACTGTGGAACAAAATTTCTTATTTTGAAAAATAGTCCAACATATTTTGATAATTTTTTTTATTAACTGATCAATATGAGATTTAAATTGTAGACATTCATCAATGAAAATTCCGAGAAATTTAGTGGTGTTTACTCTTTCAATAATTTGTCCATTTATTTTAAGACAGACATGCTTATTTGCCAATTGATTTTGTTTGGAATGAAATACGATATAATTTGTCTGATTTATGTTAAGAGATAATTTATTACAGCAAAACCAAATAGCAACATTTCTTAGCTCTCTATTTATTGTTTCTTCCATTTCATCTAGACAAAAATAAGTTTGTGTCAACAGCAAATAAAACCGAATTTTCAAAATCATTTATATATATATATATTAAAAAAAGAAGAGGGCCCAAAATAGATCCCTGAGGGACTCCACGATTAATAGGTTTACTAACTGAGATTTGTTCATTAACACTTACATACTGCTGTCTACCATATAAATAATTTCTAAACCAGCTAAGGGCTAATCCTCTAACTCCATAATGGTGTAATTTTCCAATAGAATGTCAAAATCAATCGTATCAAACGCCTTAGATAAAAAAAAATGCCAATACCGCTATCGCCTTTATCAATAGCATCATTTATCTTTTCAATCATATCGAGTACCGCCATGCATGTGTTTTTTTTTTCTAAAGCCATATTGAGAAGAACCAATAATATTTAATTTATCAAGGTAGCCATATAGCCTATTGTACACTACTCTCTCCAAAACCTTTGTGGGCAAAAAAAAAATGTGGGCAAGATTGATATCGGTCGATAATTGCACATATCATTTTTATCACCAGACTTAAATAGTGGTATAATTCTGCCTATTTTATCCTTTTTGGTACAATTCCAGTAAACAAAGAGAGATTAATACAATAAGTCAATGGCTCTATCAAATGCTATGGCTTTCAGAATTTTACCACAAATTTCATCCTCACCAGCAGTGTAAGAACTTTGTATATTTGTAATTATTTTATAAACTTCATCACAATTAGTTGGTTTCATAAAAAAATAATTTACACAAGAGCCCCGTAAATAATGATCAAATGTGATACCCTGGGGTGGGACTATTTTTGTTAGAGATTTTCCCCAATAGAGTTAAAATAATTATTAAAGTTATTTGCTAATTACTGTCATGCGTTGTCACGGTCGGTTAATACCGGAAAGTGGAAAACAAAAGAAGAACCCAAACGCAGAGGAAATACAAAAATAAACTATGGTTTTATTATAACTGAACATAAAATACCCACGAGGGGGTAGAACAGAAAGTAACCAAATACTGTGGTGAACACAAAACAGAATGCGAGAATAACTCGAACAGGAACTGAGACATCCACACAGAATCTACAACAACGCACGCACACCACACAGAGAACACAAGGGCATTATATAGACAGCACACCAATGAGGAACAGGTGAACATAATTAATCACTTAAGACACGAGTATATAAGGGAGTAGGGTGAAAGTGACAAGACACTGGGAACACGTGTCACACAGACATGATGTGAAACACACGTGTTCCCACGTAAACACAATGCTGCCATGGTCTTGCCCTCCAACATCCAACCTGGATACTACCCAAGGTCAGGCAAGACCATGACAGCCACAAAACACTGGGAACACGTGGAAGCCACACACTATATGCCTCCACATGCTCCCACACAGAACATAGTACTGTCATGGTCTTGCCAGATACACTCAAACCTGAGTCTAGTGCAAAATATCTGGCCAGCCCATGACATGCGTATGTTTATTGCCCGAGTCTGAGGGTAAGCCCACAGCATTTGGAAGCACAACTTTATTTTTGCTCTTATTAAGGACTTCATTTAGCACTTTCCAGGACCTCTTAGAGTCACCCTGTGATGTTTTTATGAGGTTTGTGTAGTCGTTATTTTTACTTTTCCTTATTATATTAATGATTTTATTATTGTAACAAATTTAAATTATACTTGTTTATAGCAATATTGCAATTTAAAAATCGTTTATAAAGCTTATTTTTATTGGTAAGGGATTTTAAAATATGTGATAAGCAGTATCAGGATTGTTGCAGTCGTAGACTGCTTTCCATGTTTTGGCCTGTAAATGTTCACTCAGTAGTTTCAGAGTTCTGTCATTTAGTACTTTAATTTTTTTTTCGCCGGGGTAATTCATTCTTATTTAAAAGATCTAGGAACAGTGCAATCGGAAAATGGTCAGTAATTAAGCAATATCGCTCGAGTAGGAGTGTGATATAGCTCTATATCATCACGGCTGTGATTAGGCCAGAGGCACGAGGCCGCAGGATGCACGACCATTCAAAAACATGACTGGGGTTCTAACTATTCAAAGATTAATGCAAATGTTTGAATTTTCCCTTTAAGCTTTTTAGTTGTTCAATTCAATTCAATTTATTTATTTGTCATTGTTACAAAAACAACGAAAAATCGATGGAGCAAAAACAGACAGACACATTCTTCTAGTTGTTCACCCATTCACTCCATCACATCCCCCCTTTTAAAAACCAACATGCAACTTAATCTACACGTACCCCAAGAAACCCTTAAAGTGCTAAGTCCAATAAAGTGCTTGGTGCAATAATTAATAAAGCCAAAAGATAAATAAATCTAATGCAGAGTCCAGATCATAGGTATTTAGACCTCATCACAAAGGGATGCCGATAGGTGGAGGGTGGATAGACTGTCCATTGAGCAGCCTGACTGCATGGGGGTAAAGACTTTTGGCCAGCCTACTGGTTTTGGTCCTGATGGATCTGTACCTTCTCCCGGAAGTCAGTGGTTGAAAAAGGTGGTGTGCTGGGTGTAAGTAGTCCTGGAGGATTTTCTTCACTCGATTCATGCAGCGGGAGGTATACACAGCTGAAATGTCTGGGACAGTGACCCCAATGATCTTTCCTGCAGCTCTCACCACTCTGTGTAAGGCCTCCTTCTCTGCGCTGGTGCAGGACGCAAACCCATAGGTCAGCACACTCTCCACTGCACAATGGTAGAAGTTAACCATGAGGAGTTCAGGAGTGTAATATCTGCAATTTAAATTGTTATCTATGTCAATACAATGTTTTTCATCCTCTCCATCATAATTCAACTCATCAAAGGCCATATGAGAAGATGGAATCATATTCAAGTTGATTGATCAAAAAGTTTGCTGGGATCAGATACAAACAAAAATAACATCTATACACAAAACCCAAACATACATACACGTACATATTTATACAGATAACGTTAATTTTCTGCTGTGGTAACTAAGCCAGCTGTCTACCCACAACTTTATGTTGAGAGCTTATAAGGAAATAATTTTGGACCAGCAATAATATAATAATCTGAGAAATACAACGCTATACTTCAAAAAAGAAAATTGCTCTCCCCTTTTTGAGATACATACATTGAAATACCAGAACACATGACAGGGCAAGCGTGAGCCACCTCAGGAAAACATGTCTCAGTAGTAAAGACTTTAAATGTCATGAATCCAAATCAAGTCCGTAATTTATCAATATGCTTAACAGTCTGGTGAAGCATTCGACTGTATTTCCAGAGTACTGAATGCTTACACGCAGTGCGCGCACCCTGGGGGAATCAGCTACAATCGTGCACAAAAATGAGTGAATAGCTTTAGTTTGTCGAGGTAAGGGGGTGTCGACCAGTGATGGTTTCAAAGGCCAGAAGCAGAGCTGTGCACTTTCTTTGGTTCCCTGAAGACCACTCTTGCTGCTGCATTCTAAAACATCTGTAGGGGTTTGGTTGGGGATTGTAGAGGATGAATCTACACCGGGGGCGTGACAGTCAAAGGGGCGTATGCGTTATGATGAAAATAAAAATATTTTATTTAAAACACTCAAATAAAACTTCATTTTGAAGAAACTATGACAGAAAATGAACACATACTAGATTATTAATGAATTAAATGTTTTTACCTCTAACGAGAAAAGCTGCGTGATGAAGGGAAACTAAAGGGTTAATGAACACAAACTGAAGCAGATGTTGTAGAACGTCTGGCGAACGATGATAGATGGCGCAAAAATTGTAAAAACTGATTAGTTCCCACTATTAATTACATTATCTTAAAGAAGTGTAACTACTGTAGCATGTAAATAATGCACATAAATAAAGTGAGCAAGAGCGCTCAACAATTATATCTAATCAACAGGCACGTGAAACCTAGCTAACTTAGCAGGTTGCTCAAACAACAAAATTTGCAAGAACTATAGACAAATACAATAACAGGCTTAAATAACCACAAAACAAGTCCACTTACAGTTCTCACGGACACCCGTTTTATCAACTGGCTATCCTCCAGACATGACCAGAGGTGTAAAGAGTAGCTGAAAGCCATACTTGAGTAAAAGTACAAATTCCTTACTGTAAAAATTACTCCACTACAAGTTACAAGTCACCAATTTAAATACGACTTGAGTAAAAGTATTAAAGTAACCCAATTTAAAAGTACTCAAGTATTTTTACTCGTACTGAATGTTGGCTCAAAGATGCACTAGTCATCAACACAAAGAGACATTGTAGGTCTGGGCAGTGAAAACTAAGAAAGTTTATTTATGAGGTTTTATTTCCTAATATAGAAAAGAAATCAAACAGCTCAAAATTTTGACCTGGCAGAACAAACACAGATTAAACATAGTCATAGTCATAGTCTTTTGATTAAAATTTAATTTAGTTTTAGTCATATTTTTGTCATCTGAATTGATTTAGTTTTAGTCTTATTTTATTCAACATTACATTTTATTTAAACCCATTTAATTTTAGTCTAGTGTCATTGTGTATTTGAATATGCCATGCTGAAAAATATATAGCCTAACTTTGTGTTATAAATATATGGTAACACTTTACAATAAGGTTCATTAGTTAACATTAGTTAGCTACATTAGTTAACATTAACTACTTATACTTCATTAAAATCTTGTTAACATTAGTTAATGCACTCTGATCTAACATGAACAAACAATTAAAGCTTACATTTTTATTAACTATTAACAAAGATGAATAAATAATGTAACAAATGTATTGCTCATGGTTTGTTCAAGTTAGTTAATACACTAACTACTGTTAACTAATGAACCTTATTGTAAAGTGTTACCAAATATTCTTATAGGCCTAAAGATATAATTGTAATATTTAAAAAATTCCAGTAAACTAAAATTAGACTAACAGAAATATGATAATGCATATTTAAAACAGGAAGTTGTTCATTCGAAAGATTAATTGAAAACACATGTAGTACGTAACACCACTATCTCACATTAAGTGCACATTTAGTCATGCATCCCTCTTTACAGTAAATACATTACAGCATACTTGGTTAAATTTGAGGACAGTGAAATTGTACACTTGTTATCAATCTTATAATGTACTTAAGTTACATGAGCAATCAGTACAGGACATCGCTGGTTTATTTTGGCTTATATAGTAAGTTATATCAAGTTATGTAACTTACCAGCTTAGATTAGCTGATAAAGTAGCATCAGAGTATATAAAACATTTGTCCTTGCCTTTAAGTTGCGGGATGACCCAATCGCGCATCACTTTTGTTTTGATTGTAGCATCACAAGTTTAACAAAGGGTCCCTTGACAGAAGCAAATGTGATATGCATCCATATGTTTGCTCTTTATCTCGTCTCTCAGATAAGACGCTAACTTTTCTCTACAGTTTATGACATACGCAGCACGCAGATGTCCTGCTACGGTGGCTCAACGCAAGCCATTCAGTGTTTGACATCAAAATACCGCGAGACCAGACTTCTCCATATGCATTTGATTCGCTCTCGCAGTACTTTGATTTCATACGATTGCCCTGCGTGGCGCCAATGAAGTCCCTCAGTTGTGTGTGTCCGTCTAACCACGCGACCACAGATTCTATCCATCATCACCCTCTGACACTTTCGTTTCGTTTTTATTTGACGAATAAACAATGTAGCGAGTAACGTTAAGTGTCATTTCAAATGTAGTGGAGTAAAGAGTACAAATACCCAATCAAAAATGTAATTGAGTAGAGAGTAAAAGTTGCTTATATTTTTGATACTCAGTACAAGTACAAAGTAGCCCAAAAAATACTTAAGTACAGTAACGAAGTACATTTACTCGAGTACTTTACACCTCTGGACATGACGGACCACGTCTTTATCTCATTTCAGCTGTGTGTCGTGCGTGCACGCTCGTAGTGTGAAGTGCATCCTCGCTATTCTCCAAGATGTTTTATCAACTGGCTAGTTATCCTCTAGATAGTCTCGCGTGGCCGGACCTTCAGTGCTGAGGGTCTGGTGTTTTTCGCTGCTTTTTCTGGACAAAGCCCGCCCACGAGCTGTTTGACCGACATGTCAAACAACCAATCACAGTTTGTTTCATCTAGCGTCACGTTTCGGACTCCCCACAATAACGAGCCGGCTGGCAACAAGTCAGTTATTGAAATAACCAACCGCAACCAAAAAGTATCTAAATAGACAACATTACTCACCATAGGACAACATTGAGCACTTCATCAACAGCCACACCAATGAGACGCTCCCGTTAAACGTCTGTTTGAAGCATATCTCTCCACTTTTTAACACATACAAGCAATTCAGGAGAACCAAACTTTTAAACTCCACTAACTGCCTTAAAGAAAACTCTTGGACGTCTTTTAGAGAGTCGATGCTGCGAACTTTGCATATTTTTGAGAATCCAATGTTTAGCTGATCGTGATAACCGGTCATTATTATCCACGTGAACATGATTGATTTTCTTCCTCAATGGAACGTCAGACCTTTGTTTTCCAGGGACCGAAACTAATCGCGATACTCGTCTCCTGGAAATCAGTTTTTTTCCAACCAATCAAAGACGACTTTAACATTCTCACAGGGTTTCCAGAAAAGTGTACGAAAAACATCAGACGTTCAGCCAACAGTTTGTGGGCGTGACGTCTGAGGCTGAGACTATCCTCTAGACAGTGACGGTCCGGACCACGTCCTTCTCATTTCAGCCATGTGGCGCACGTGCCCGCTCGCGGTGTGAAGAGCGTCCGCGCTATTCTCTGAGATGCACTTGACGGCCTTTTTTGCAGCAAATTTTTTTTTTGGAAAGACACAGTTAAGGCGGTAGGGTTTCCCAGCTTAGGCGGGCCACCCAAACTGAAAAGTGCTGCGGGAAACCCTGAGTTGGTTGGAAGCAATGACCTTCGAAATGTCCACTTCAGATAGGAGAAAGAGGGGAGCGAGCATGTATTAGAAGTTTGAGCATGTGCAAGAGGCTATGGCCCAAAGAACTGACTGCTGAATGCTGATGGTGTTGGTTTTCTTCACAAAGAAAGAAGCAACATCGTCAGCCGTTAAGTCAGATGAAGGGTGGGCGGACAGAGAAGAGTAGAGAAGGTCTTAAAGAGAACCTGGTACAGATTTATTTGCATGCTTCTTTATGTTTAGACATTATCATGAGAAACAATTAACACAGTGATGCAAGACGCACTCATATCATACCTAACCCAACCAAACCATGCCCCGGTGCAATTGTCCCCTCTCTCTACTCCCCCAGAAGCACAATTGACGTTTCTCCTTATGATCCGTGCTCCGGTTACAATCACACTGCGCATTCTGCGATTAACAAAACCACACCCGGGCACAGTACAGAGCGATCACACTAGTCAAACGAACCAGGCTTGGTGAGCGTGCCCTAAGTGCTGTGTTCCAATGCTTTTGTCAATATAGGGTCAGTTTCAAAGACAGGGCTTATCCTAATCCCAGACTAAAATGCATGTTTGAGCTGCCTTAATTCACAAACATCCTGCACTGACACATCTTAAAATACTGTATATCAGTGCCATTGTTTTGTCTCAAGATGCACACCAGTAATGTTTTTTCTAACCTACAGTATGTTTGTAAAAACAACTTGTATAACTAAGGCCTGGTTCTGGATTAATCTAAACCCTGTCTGGGAAACTGACATATAGGGGCGGTTTCTTGGACAGGGATTAGACTAGTCCAAGACTAAAATAAATTTAAGAGGTGTCCAAACTGAAAAAAAAAAACTTGCACTGATATTTTTTTTAAAAAATCGGTGCCCTTTGTTTTTCCTAAAAAAAAAAAAAAAGTAATATTTTTAGTAAAGCATGTTTTAACCAATTCAACTCTGCAGATCCTGTACCGGTTCCAAAATGTATTATTATGACTTAATATAAAATATTCCTTTAATTTCTAATGGTCTGTCATGGACCCAGTACCACATATGAGATACTGTTTGAAAGCTTAGACTCTCTACTTTCTGCAGATATGCATCACTTTAAGATATATTTTACTGTAAGAAAGTTATTTACACTTAATTTACACTATCACCCCCTCAATTTTTTATAACATTTAATAATTTTCAAGCATGACAAAAATGGGCAAGTCTTATATCAAATGAAAGCTCTTACTCTCGGGCATAAGGCTACAACAAGGTTATTTTTGTTCTATTATCAACACATATCCAACAATCATCGAATGAATAATGAGGTAAAAAAATGGTCTTTTGTAAATGTATGTGAAACTTGAGTGTGAACTGCCTCAGATAGCACAGATAGCCACAAATGATACATCATCTTTTCTCTTAGGTCCTACTCTAAAAAATTAGTCCATTCACAGCATTTTCTTTGATTGTGTGCATGAATAATACTTTAGCTGTTGTTTAGTGTATTGGTTTTGTTTGTTTGTTTTCCCTTTTGATATATTTGTTTTACCTTTTTTGTATACCAATTGCATCCCATGTCTGTCATTATTATTATTTATTATGGTGATGATGAAGATGATGATTGATTCATCTAAGAGGAAGTGAGGTCATGCGGGTCAAGGGTTACATGCGCACACTTATTGTTGTAGCCTATGCTGCACCTGAGAGAGAGAGACTCAAGACGTTGACTCACGATTATGCCGGTACACCGCTGAGTCTGAAGTAATTAGTGCCTTTTAAAGTTGCGTTTTGGACTCATTTCCCTCTCAGTTTGTATGCAGCCAGCGAGGTATGTTCGTGTATTTTTTGATGCTTTATTTCTTGATTTATTTGTTCTTTTGATTGTGTTGTTAGATTGTTTATATTATGTTTTCTACTGTTTTAAATAGTTTGAAGGTGGATTAAGGATTAATTAAATAAACAAATAAATCCATCAGTAAATGAAGAATTTTGGTTTGCGTGTTTTCTGGAGGGGAGTGACAAATACCTTGCTATTTATTATATGTGCAAAACAAAACAAAGTATTTTTATATGAAAAATTTATTTTCACACCTTTCGGTAAAATGAGAATAACTTTTGAATGCTACATGCTAAATAGTTCATTCTTTTTTGGGTGTTTACTGTCTGCTGCTGGTAACAACCAGAACTGTCTGCAGTCTGCTAGAGGACACAGAACCAGAGTTATTCACTTTCAAAGACAGTGTTTACAAAATAAAAAATAAAATTTGGTGTTTCATTATATGAAAAACAACATAAACAACAATATTTGTCACAAACAGCAGCTTTTTATGTAACTTCAAATGGTTTTCTTTAAAATGATATAAAGAAATTGCATTTTTTTCCACTGTACGTGGTTATGGGAACACTTAAAGGTGACATAGAATAGTTGAACTGAGTATTTATCCTTGTTCTGTGATGTGACATGTAGACAAAAACATTTTTGTTTGGGTCTGTAATGCCTCAGAAGCTTCCTAAAAACCTCTCTCAGATAGCTCTATTAGGGTGGGGGTTTTTAACAATTGGTTTTGCACCTATTTGGCTCCCCCTACTGGCTTAACTTGCAATCTCATTACTGATTGGCTGACTTTGCTGCCACTCAAAAAATGTAGCCAGTTATTTTAAAGTGGAGGGGCAGTTAGATGCCTGTGATGTCATAAGCATCAGTTTTTCAGATTGGGCTGTTTTCTGGCTGACATTTCTAAAAGAGGAATTTCTATGAGACTGAGATGTTTAGCATGTTTAGCACTTTTTGTATGTTTGTGAATGTGGGTAGACTACCATTATTCAACAAAGACAAGGTAAAAATGGTTTTTCATTCTCTGTGCCCTTTAAAATATTTGTAGGCGGAAATTACAAAAAGTTGTAATAGAATAACTTTTGCATAGATTATGATAGAGAGAAAAAACTTCTATAAGCTGACATTTGCTGGAATCAAACACTCTGGAATCTGTCTGCAGGTTTCGTTCCCACTCAGGGCCAGAGTTATACACTTTTAAATACAGACTTTAGAAAAAAAAAATCATCAAATAGCACCTATTTATTTGTGTGTTTATTAGAGGACTGACAACACATACAACAATGTTTAGCACTTTCAACAGTGTTTTGTGTAATTTCAAAGGGTTTCCTGAAAAATTATACCAAACTTTTGTATGTGCACCTCTGCATGTGGGTATGGGAAGCTTTTGAAATTGGGTAGGCCAAATCCAGGCGGAAATCCACAAAATAGCCTCAGAGTGTAAGAAGTTAAAACTACTTATACTTCCAAATTAAAATAAGATGTAGTCCTGACTTAAGCTAATCTCTGTAGAGTAATCTGTTCAAACGCATACAATTCAATGATAATCATTATGATATGGATATGAAGACCTTAAAAAGTGTTATTAAAAGTATTAGTAAGCCGTTAACATTCATTTGTAACTTATCGTTGCAAACTGGCCAATTTCCTGAAGGTATAAAAATAGCAAAAGTGATTCCTCTGTTTAAGGCAGGAGATAAGCATCTCTAATAGGCCGATTTCACTTTTACGACATTTTTCAAAAATTTTAGAGAAGGTTTTTAATTCTAGACTTAGTAGTTTTATTGAAAGAAATAAATTACTCTCAGATAATCAGTTTGGTTTAAGGAATAATTGTTTAACTTCGCATTCACTCTTTGATACAATTGATGAAATAACTAATGCTGTAGATAACAAGAAATATGCAATAGGATTATTTATTAACCTAAGTAAGGCATTTGACACAATAAATTACGATATTTTAATTAATAAGCTAGAACATTATGGAATTAGAGGAGTAGCATTACAGTGGATGATCAGTTATTTGAAAAATAGAAAACAATATGTGAAAATAGGAGATTATCAAACAAGTTATCAAGAAATCGTGTGTGGTTTGCCTCAAGGTTCAATACTGGGCCCAAAATTGTTTAACATGTATATATTTAATATTTGTAAAACATCTCAAATACTTAGATTTGTTTTGTTTGCAGATGATACAAATATTTTTGCATCTAGAAACGATTTTGGAACTCAATCGTGTTATTAAGTGGTTCAAAGAAAATAAATTATCATTAAATCTGGGAAAAAGCAAAATGATGATATTCGGACATGGTCATTCTACTGCTCAGGAAGTAATTCAGATAGAGGACGTTGTTATAGAGCGGGTGCATGAAATTAAATTCCTTGGAGTTATTATAGATGATAGAATTACTTGGAACTCTCATATTAAATATTTAAGTACTAAAATATCAAGAAGCATTTCAGTAATTGCAAAAGTAAAGCATATTTTAAACACCAAAGCTTTGCATATATTGTTCTGTGATTTTGCCTTATTTACATTACTGCTCTGTGGTATGGGGTAGTACTTATAAAAGTACATTAAAACCAATAGTAATGTTGCAAAAAAATAGTTATCCGATTAACTCATAAAGTTGGGTTCTTGGACCATACAAACGCATTATTTTTAAAATCTAAGATCAGGAAGTTTTGTGACATTGTTGAGTTCCAATCAGTACAGATGCTATATAAGGCAAGGCACAAATTGTTACCAAGCCAAATACAAAGAAGTTTCCAAGAACGCACTGGTGGTTATGCATTATGTGATGAAATTAATTATAGGATGCAAAAACATAGTACAACCTTGAAAAGTTTTAGCCTTACAGTTAATGGGGTGCGACAGGAATAATTTGGAGATGGAGATGAAATGTTGTCCAAATATCAATATGTTTAAATATAAATACACACAAAAGATTTTTAAAAGGTATAAAGAAGAAATCGTTTACCATTAGGAGTATTGTTATTATTGGACATTGCAAGTGTATATGTCACAAGCCAGGGGCTGGCCACAAATGGTTTAGCCACGCCCCTTCTAACTTCCACCTCGAGGAGGTCCCCAAAACCAACCCAATGACCAGACAACAACGAGTACAAGTATAAAAATATTCTTTATTTATTTAAATATTTAAAATATATGGGGACTTGGGGAAAGGGGAATTAAAACTAAGATCAGGATCTGTCCTCCAGGGGGGGGGGGGTGGGGGGTTGTACGTCGGGGAACGGGCTCCCGCCTCTGGTTCCCTCTGCCCGTGGCGCGCTCCTCTTCCTTCCTGGAGGCAGAATAAAATCACAATGAATATGGGCATGTACTGTTTCCTGTCCGTGTACCTGCGTGTAGTTCGCGGCACTCCGCCGTCTTCCCACGCAGCTCCTTGGTTGTCGACTCACTCTCCTTTCCTGTTTCTCTTTCTCTCTACAGGCTACCACTGGGGCACGAAGACACTGCGGATCGTTCTCACGAGGGTCTCCTCGCCCCTCCACCGACTACAGCTGCTGGGTAAGTATGAATTTTCCTCCTCGACTCTTCACTTTTAGTACTCACACTCGTACTCTCTCTTCTCCCACAGGTGACAGCTGGGACACAAAAGCACAGTGAATCAACTCCAATGTATTCTCTCACCTCGTCGCTGACTACAACTCCCGGTACGTATGGTTCTCTTTCACAGCTGGTCTCCTTAGAGCTCACACTGGTTCTCTCTCTCTTCCTCCAGTGACGACAGCTGGGACACAAAGGCACATTGAATCGTCCTCAGTTAGTTCTCTCACCTCGTCGCTGATTACAGCTTCTGGTACGTATGGTTCTCCTTCTCAAAGGGTCTCCTTAGAGCTCAGACTGTTTCTCTCTCTCTTCCTCCACAGACGACAGCTGGGACACACAGGCACAGTGAATCGTTCTCAGTTAGTTCTCTCACCTCGTCGCTGATTACAGCTTCTGGTACGTATGGTTCTCCTTCACAACGGGTCTCCTTAGAGCTCACACTGTTTCTCTCTCTCTTCCTCCACAGAAGACAGCTGGGACACAAAGGCACAGTGAATCGTTCTCAGTTAGTTCTCTCACCTCGTCGCTGATTACAGCTTCTGGTACGTATGGTTCTCCTGCACAACGGGTCTCCTTAGAGCTCACACTGTTTCTCTCTCTCTCTTTCTCCGCAGACGACAGCTTTCTTCCCTGTTGACGGACAGACTGAACAGGTTATGCTATATTCTCTCAGGGTAGCGGACTCACGATAACGGCTAGGCGTACTGCATCGACCGGCAGTGGTTTCCAAGATAGCGCCGGGGGCCAAACCCTCTCGGCTGACTCGTTGGTTCAACAGAGGGGCGGGAGTGTCACGCCGTCACACCGGGTTGAGCGCTGCCCTTTCCTCGACGCCCGTTGGCAATCGAAAAACCGGACCGGGGCGCCCCTTTGTAGAGACCTCGGGGCAGCGGATCTCCTTCGCCTCTGACTCTGTGATGATAAACAGCACACGGGTAAAGTAGCAATGAAACTGGTAATACTCACACCGCCAGTCGTACAGGTCTTCACCGCCACTCCTAACACAAGTCCGCCAAGCGTCTGGCTACGAAAGTACTTCAGGAACTACTCCGTAACTTCTAGGGCTGAAACACACTCACAGCATAATCGTACACAGGGTTATTCTAGGATCCGTTTTCCTCTTCAGCGCCCCTAGCGAGTGACTGGAGGCGGGGTACGTCCGACACGACACAGCAATCTCACTGCAATATACACAGCACCACTTCAAAGTGAAATTTCTACATCCAAGACTCACCCACCACGCTCAGTGCACACAATAGACGCCCGTCTTCCTTCGCCTCGCTCTGGGCAAGAATGTGGAGATGGTAACACGGCCTAGCAGTTGTTTTCCGTCACTGTGGCTGTCTCACACAAAGATCCTGTGGCTCACCCACCACGCTGACTCAGGGGCAGGGCCACCCACTCTCGCTGGAAAGCGCTTAAAAGATATCCAGGTCAAGTACAAACAAGATACATTCAATGCATGAATTCGTTTACTCACAACTGCGGTGCTTCGGTTATCTCACTTCCTCGCTTCCTTAGGTTAACTTCTCCTTACGATGATTCCAGCTACACAGATAACGATTTCTCCAGTCTTTAATACCACCACTACACAGATGGGTACTCACGATAGCACGTTCCTTCTTCTTTCACTTCATTCGTACAAGGTCAGTCTCCGTTTACTTTCCAACCCGTAAGGTCTTCAATGTCTGCATCAGCCGAAATCCCACGATGCACAAAGAGAGAGAGAGCAAGTCCAACAATCCGACTGGCATACCCGGTGAGTTTAATTCGGCGCTACAGCACACACCAACACTGGTCATAACAACAACAAACTGTGGTTTAAACTGCTCTTAAGTATCTGCCTGGGTGTTGCCTTCGTCCAATCACCCGGCGCTCTTGTTAATAACCCACAGCTGTCCATAGTTTGGCTGATTACAGCCCTCGCGGTGCTACCGGATGTCCGGTGTTTTCTCTTCCCGGTCCGGGCGGAAACATCCGGGCGGAACCAAACTTTCCCAACTTTTGGTTCCGCCCAAAAGATCGTCACCCCTGTGACATATATACATTTTGTTTGATTGTATATTGTTTGATTTGTTTTGTTTGATGTTGTATTGTGGTTGTGCTGTTTTGTATTATGATTTTTGTATTACTGTAATATAAATTTTTGGGGAGGGCGTTTATAAGCTTTTTGCTTCGGCCTACTCCTTTTGAGCAGAATAGCTACCTCTCAAATAAAGAAAGAAAGAAAAAATAAATGTATATCTATGAGAGCCATGAATTCAGAAGCACCAAAACCTGATTTTTAAACCCATTTTTTCTTGAAAAAGTTTGACTTTATAAATAATGTACACATTGACTTTGTGCCATTACACCATTAATTGTGTTGATCTCTGCATTTTTGGTTGTTGTTGGAAATATTCATCAAATGCAAAATTATTAAAAGAAAATCTTAAGATTTACTTAATGCAAACTAATGACCTTGTGTGTCAATTCAGATGTAAACAAATTCAATGCAAAACACACAAATGATGTCACTTTAGTGTACCAACACATGATGATCATACCATTTATGCCTCCTCCAAAACACATGAACACACACAGACCAGAAATTCCCGGTCACATCTCATGTTTCATTCACCAGTAAGAAAACTTTGCAGTACAAAGTGAATAACATTACCAAAATAACGAAAATAAACAACTGTTTTAAATCGGAATTATTTAAAGCACGTTGTCGGTACTGTTGATGTAGTAGTATATCGTTATAATAATTCAAATGAACACAAATTTCATAAGCAAAACAATGATTCATCAAAGAATAATATCTGAATCCATCTCAATACAATCATATCGTTCGTACATACGTACCTACCTTGCCAAAATAAACAGTGCAACGACCCTTTCAGACCCTTTGCCTCCTGCAGCTGTTTGCATCTTGTGGTAAAGCAGTAAAGTTAATGATGTTAATTCGGGTTTTTGCTCTTTGCTGATCCAGATGTTTTTGTTGTTTCTTTCGTTTTGTGTCTCCTGTGCAGGTTGTCAGTTCAGCAGGAAAGTTTGTCATTCTCCCTTTGTTCTCAGACCGGAGGTGAGCGCACGTGAACGCGCAGATGACGTACTGTATTGTGTCTGCTTGAACAGGTTGTGCAGTGGCATATGCAAATCATGTTCACAGATGAGGGGCAAAGAATTTTCAAAGAATTCATTGATTTGTTGAACATTTTTAAGGTCCTACGCCTTGCACAGATGACATATATTTATAAAAATACATTTAGATAACTTAACATAGGGATTGCTATCAGGATGTGAGGAGACTTTTAACCAGTATAACTAAAATAATATACTGTAGGCAGTCGGTCAGAACTAAATGAGATGCTTAGTTGTAAAGAGAAGCACAAGACATAGTAAAGGTTTCCTTGCTTTACTGAAAACTTTGTTGAATTACATATGTATGTGGTTTTCTGTAACAAATTGAACATAAAGAAATTAAATATATATTAAAATGTACACAAAGTGTTTCTTATTAACAATTTCAATAATTAGGAGTATTTAGTCTGAATGAGATAATTCACATAACCATTATTAAACAACACTGGATGACGATTCCCTGGTTTACCAACAGAGGGCGCCACCAACACGTGAATGCTGCATCACTTTGCTTGAACACTCATAATCACGTGGTATGCAATTATCTGAACACTACAGATTATTAATCAACTTAAACCACATGATATTTCTGACTTTTGAACAACCGCCCCAATGTCAAGGGTTGAATTCACTCATTTAAAAAGGTCTATATGCTGACATCAATTACCCTCAGGTAAGGCTGAAAGCTGAATAAGTCGTGCTACTGGTCAAGTGTAAGTCCTATCCTTAACTGCCACACTGGCTGCTTGTACTCTGCTATCTTAACCTGGGAACACCTGAGTGACATTTCCTACGGGCCACAGGGCACGCGGTAGTTGGGAATCAATGATCAACCACATTACCAATCTTCAGCATCTTCTTGTCTGACTTCCACTTCTGGCGGACTTAGAGACTAGGTAGGTAATTCCTTAGGAGTGCTTGCAGAAATGATCTGCAAGTAGCTGGCTGTAATACCAACAGCATCGACTTAACATCTCTAACTCTTGGTAAACCACCTGAGGTAAAGAGGTATCTCGTTGTCCAATGAGAAAGCAGTTTGGTGTAATTGGATCAATGTCAGCTATATCAGAGGAGGTATATCCAAGGGGTTTAGAATTAAGGATACCTTCCACCTCCATCAGGACCGTTCTCAGCACCTCTTATGTGACAGTCTGTGCCCCAATGGTCACTCTGAGAGTTGATTTGATCGAGCAGATCTATCTCTCCCAGAAACTGTGGGAGTAAGGGCACCTGGTGGGTTGTGAAGGAACTTGATTTGCTGGCTGGCAAGCTGACTCTTTAGTTGATTCTGTAAAGCATAAAGGATTTTTTTATTCATGTTCCCCTCCTTCGAAATAAGTTCACTGGTCACACAGCAACTCTCATTGCCATCAGGAAGGAGTTAGAGTCCATACTTGTGAGAATGTCGATGTGCACTGCTATTATTGTCATACACTTACAGAAAAGGCCCAAAGCAATCCATGCCTGTTGAATAGAAGGCTGGTATGAAGTACCTTTGTCTGGTGAGAGGTAGGTCGACCATAAGGGGCACTTCTGGGTAGCTTCTCCATTTTCTACACACAACACGCTGACATAGATGTTTGTGAACTGCTTCACGACCCCTTAAAATCCAGTATGCCCTCTCTAATAACTAATTTAGTGACAGGATGTTGAGGGCATAGACCGTAAAAAAATATGGTTGTAGTGTCCGTGACGTCACCCATTGGTTTGTGAAGATCGTTTTTGTAGCTTAAAGTAGGCGTTGCCTGGCATCGCCATCTTGACCACACGTCACCGCGAATCATTCGCGGAAAACCGAAAATGGGTAAAGAGGTGGGACGTGGGTGAAGCTAAGGTGAATCCACGCCCGCCTACCGCGAGTCTAGTGACAGCAGTGGCTGTTCAACCGTCACCCAAGCGCCCACGCCCTTAATTATGCAGAAGTTTAAGGCTTAATATAATTTAATCGGATGAGTTACAAAAAAATTCACCCCCCTCACAGTTGTCATTAAGGGCAAAATTAGCTATATAGACCAAAAACACTTTTTGTACCAGGCTATAAACATATTATTTTCTATTGTAAAGTTGGGCATTTTTAACACGGGAGTCTATGGGAATTGACTCCCTTTTGGAGCCAGCCTCAAGGGGCCAGTCGATGAATTGCAGTTTAGGACACTTCCGTATTGGCTTCATTAGAAAGATCGGAAGGTTGCCCCTCGGTTGAGGGTCAAGGACAATTGGATGTATCGTATCTGCCTCTAACACGTCACAATGGCGCAAGTGACCACCAAGTGAAACCTGAATCTGTGTCTAGTTCAGTAGAGTGGGAAGCTAATCGGTTGGTTGTCAACACTGGCTTTTCTGACCTCAGGAGGCTTAACTCAGCAGCTTGGCATTGACAGAGGACTGCTTGTTGGACATCTCTCTGGATGTCAGCACTTGAAGTATAGGCTACCCCATAAAGCTCCTGACCAAAGTCCTAAAACCTGAGAAAGTTGTGCACCACTAAGAGCTGAACACAACGTCAAACGAGGTATGGACTGTTGCTTCCAAGGGGTAAAATGAGACCTGGCAGCTACAAAGGTGACTTTACCCTTAGTGTTTTTCATCCGTAGGTAGGCTACTTATCTATATGTCTGTTCCGACGCGTCACAAAACATGTGGATCTTGTGTCTACAGAATGGCTGATCCATCTGTGAACTGAAGTAACATCTGGGCAGGGAAATCTCCTCTAATCCACTTCTTTCCATCCAACTTTTTCTCCCATACCGACCACATGTCAAGTAAGTCATCAGGTAATTCTCATCTCTTATCCCACAGACACGGCACTATTATTTTGGCTCTTGTCGTAAAGGGAATAATGTAAGACGCTGTGGAAAAACTACCAAGTGCTAGACTGTATATAACGTCACATGTCTTTATAGGATCTTTACAGTATGTGTGTGAATGCACACACAGATTATGGAAAATAATTGGCAGTGTGAATGAACCAAAAATCAATCCCGGACAAATTCCGGACGCATTGTTTTGTATATTTTCCGTAATCTCTGTGTAAAAATTGGGAGTGCCATGAAAAAGACACTATAATATCTCTTCCAATGTCTGTGTATGCACAAATTTTTGTAAGATGTACACACTCTGCCCCCGTAAAAAATTGCTTTGTCCTGAGACAGAAAAAAGTTTAATTTGGACCCATCACAATATTTGCAGACTTTTGTACATCAAACATTGATAGGAGAAACCTTTAACTTAAAAAAGTGGACAATACGTCTAAGTTTTCTTCAGATTACATGTAGGTGTTCATTTTCAAAATAAATATTGGGATTATTTTTAATGAGTTTGTCTCTGAAATTTACATACAATGAAATGAATTAATATTCAGATTAAATTCTTCAGAAGTGTTTTTTCAAAAACAAAATTAACTTAACAGAATACACTTTATAGTGAACCCCTTCTCTTCTGAAAGACTTTTCCATTCAGTTGCTTCCTCCACGTCAGTGTAACCTCACCATCTACCATCAGTCCAGAGAGAATCTGCTGTAACTGAACAACACAAAGAGAGATTTATTTAATGGATGAACATTTACTTAAATATTTCACGGTCAATATTCAATCTTGAAGCTTATTGGCTTCAGAGGTGGCCGGTGCCTCCTCGGAAAAAGCTAAATATATGTTCGGAGGGTGTCATGTGTGGCTTGTCATGTCAAAATGCGTTCGGTGTGTCATGTGAACCTACTGTATGTGCACTGCATTTCATGTCAAAATATTTGCCTGGTGCATACTCGTCGAAAGAGTTCATGATAAAAGAGATGCTCACATCTAGCAAGACACTAACTTAACACTAAACTCTGATTTCACATGAGATTTAGCGAGTATCTAGCAAACGTGAGTGTCATGACCACTTATGAAGTGTCTGTAGCAGGCACGTTTTTTGAAGTGATGTGTAATATATCCCCCTGTAGCCCAAGACTGGTTACCCACTCAATAAAGCTAAGTAGGGCTGAGCCTGGTCAGTTCTCGGATGACAGACCTCCTGGGAAAATCAGGTTGCTTTTGATAGAGGCGTTAGTAAGACCAGCAGAGGGTGTTCCCCCTGTGGTCTGTGTGGGTCCTAACACCCCAGTATAGTGATGGGGACACTGTACTGTCAAAAAAGCACCGGGATGAGACGTTAAACCGTCTTGACTATCTGTGGATGTTTTTTTGAAAAAGAGTAGGGGTGTGCCCTGGCATCCTGGCCAAACTTGCCTATTGCCCTACTAATTATACTAATTGGCTATATCACTCTAATAAGCTGGTGTGTGTGGTGGACGTTCTGGTGTAATATGGCTGCCATCGCATTATCCAGGTGGATGCTGCACATTTGTGGTTGAGCAGAGTCCCCCTTTGACATGTAAAGCACTTTGAGTGCTGCAGAAAGGTGATATAAAAATGTAACAAATTATTTATTATTGTGATGCACATAGGTTCACATTGACGCATGGAAGGCATATTTTGACATGACGATCCACACCCATGACAATGTTTTCACGAGTTTTGCATTCATGCCTCCTCGGGAAAGAAGTCACCGACCGCCACTGATTGGCTGATGAATTTAAATGTTGAGGCGCAGTAATGCTTCATGTTGCTTGTATTAGAGATTACTAAAGTTTTACTGATCAAACGTGTTAAAGCTCCCGTTCTTTCTGTGTTTTTTGAAGCTTTGATTGTGTTTACACACTCAAGTTTGAAAATGGGATCAGGAAGAACGTGACCTTTACATTTCAGCAGTGCATTATTCTTACCTTCTGTAACACAAGTCTCTGCAGTTCAACATCACTCATATTGTCCGTACTGGAGTTCACCTGCACCCTCACAAACTGCCTTTTTATATTCACTGGGGTTCACACACAAACACAATATTACTTACATTACTAAAATTGAACATATTGTCATTGGGGGGGGGGGTGTTAAACGGTTTTTCGTGTTTTCTGACTTATTAACACAGTTTAAGAGTTGGTTTCCTCATGCTAAACATAGACAAAGGGCCCTATCTAGCACTCAGCGCAAGTGACTTTGTCAGTGACGCATGTATTATTTCGTATTTTGCACTGGCGCACAGCGGGTTTTTCCCTCCACAGACGCACGTCGGCAAACTAGGGAATGAACTTGCGCTCCCTGAGCGGTTCAGCGCAAAAAAGGAGGCGTGCTCCGGCGCAAACCATCTCTTATGCTATTTTGCCCTTTCAAAAAACAATTGCGCTACTAACCAAAAAAAACTAGTCTAAAGTCAGTGGCGCGTTGCGCGTGGTTCATTATGCTATTTTAAGGGCGCATGCTTGACCATAATGTATAGCGTGCACAACGCGCATTGCTTCTACACAGATGCAACAGTTATTTTTGCAAATCATAAACTGTTACAATAAAAAATATTAATACATGAGATAAGGGAAATCATTGTGGTGAGCATTGTGGTGATAGTTTTTTGTTTATTTTGTGTGGCAGCGTTAAACAATTATCATGCAAATAACGATTAAAATATTTTCATAAGTTTGTTGTGTGGCTGTATTACGTTTATTTTATCTAAATAATAATTAAAATGTTTTCATAAGAAACCTTCATGTATGTTAACTTGATTTGTAAGTGTACTTTGGGGTTGAACCTTGCTTGCGTTTCTTGTGTCTAATTTCAAAGCCCCCAAACCCTTTCAGCGGTGAGGGTGGACGCAGCGATGTCCTCCTGTGTGCCCGATTTATGCTGGCAAGCTTGGGATCCCCCCGTCTCCTGACATCATAGTGCTTGGCGCAGCTGATGAGACAATTGCGGCTATTTCCTCTCATGCCTGTTTAACCGACGCTGATTTGGGCGGGTTTCTCCCATCCCCATACAAAACAACTTCTCTGTCTTTGACTGTTCTTACAAGAACGTCGGTCTCCTCGGATGTGAACCGCTCCTGGCGTGCGCCTGTCAAATCCGTCATAATAATAGCAACCCGCCATGGAACTTGCGCCCTTGCGTTTAAAGGGAATGTTGAATAGCATTCTGATTGGTTTATTTGACGTTACGCCCAAACCACACCTCTGAATAATGAACCTACTTCAGACCAACCCCTTATCGATTTGCGCCCGACGCAAGACTTATTTCTCCCGCCGGGAAAATAGCAACAGCGCCCAAGATCCGCCCACAAAGTCACTTGCGCTTTGCGCTTCGGACTTGCGTTTCAGATCGTTAAAATAGGGCCCAAAGTGTCAAAAAAGCAGTTGGATGTGTAACAGAGTATTTCTGTGCTGAATGCAGTTTGCCGGGGTTCTTACAAGTTTTGGAAAGTATGAAAATCTTGCTTACTGGGGCTCTAGACTAACTTTTTCACTGGTTGCACTGGTGCGCCTAACTTTTTACCTGTTAAAGCTGCGGTAGGTAACTCTGGAGGACTTGGAGGATTTGGAATGTTTTAATGCCCCTTCCACCGAGCAACCTCCCTTCGAGCTCATCCTTGTCAGTGCGTGTGCACCAGTATTTTCGTGAACGCATACTTCGCAAGAATACTTAGATTACTTACATAACACTCCGAAATACAATCAATGGTTTATAAAGCACAAATACCTGTCAAAAAGAAATGTGGCAAGCACTCCACCTTTCAAATGCCGGTCCAATATTGATCCTAGTTTTATTACGGGCATGGTCCGAAGAATCGGAGTTTGTTATTGAATTTACTCTTCGCGATCACGCTGCGTTCAATCCAACTCACCTGTGAACTTCAGGTGGATGCATGTGATCGCGCGCAGGGGGGGGGCTGCTTTTTATATATTTTTTAAGTCGCACAATTGAGAAATTAGGTTGTACTCTAGAGCCCTGTGTCAATCAGCAGGCGATCAAGAACCAAGGACTCTAGAAGTCTCCGGAACACGCAGATATTGTTTTATATCAAGACTCAACAATGACACAAAAGAAGAAGTGTGTTTTTGGATGTAAGAAGTAAGCCGTGTAGTGAATCATAAGTTGTCCATTGTTGCTCGCTCCTCCTGCAGCTTGTGACTCCTTCTTCCGAATGTTTCCGTACATTTTCGAAAAGATTCGCTAGAGCGGATCTGTCTTTTATAAATCTGATAAAATTAAAAACTCTTAGGAGATATGAAGGATGTAATACTACTCTATAGGTACCCAAGATTAACATCAGATATGCAGAAACAGTGTGTTTTATGGAAGCTTTAAACAAAAGCATTGAGATCAGACTTACCAGTATTGCAATAGAAGTAAAAAGTTGTAGAGCAAAGCCAATCTTCAAAGTTTCCATAATAATTTGTAGTAGCACAGTTTTCATGTTCTCCATTCAGAGAATCAGCAGCCAGTTGGTTTGATAAAGAAAGATTGGACCGATCCGACCACTTCCATGAATCCCTGAATAATCCAATCCAATATCCTCCCGACAAATGCATCAGATTTATTAACAGCTCCATTTCTGTTTGATTTCTAATGGTGACCAGGTCTGTAAATCGATCTCTGCAGTATTGTTGAGCTTCCTTCCATGTCTTTGCTGGAGTGATTAAGTAATATTTCACCGTGCTGTTCTGTACTGTAAAGATCAAAATTAAAGTAATTAATAGCAGGACAACCCAAATTCATTTACTTTGTTTAAAGATGTGTTAAATAAATGAGAAAAACAACAATAACTAAAGTAAATTTGTGCTTTCAAAATATACTATATGCCAGAAAACATATACTGATCAAATGTATACTTTCACTGCACTGTAAGTCACTTTGGATAAAATTGTCTGCCACATTTATAAATGCACATAAATGTACATATATATATATGTTGACAATGTTTAAAGAACATGTATTATGCTATCGTTGAAACTAAATTTTATGCAGTGTGACATTTGTTAGTAAATGTAAACAGTCTGCAAAAGCTGCAAAGCTAAAAGTTAACCATAACCCAAGTTATTTGCTTTCAAAAGAAAGGGTCTACTAGGAGTAGCTGAAATGAGTTGTCCAGAGTTTGAATCTGTAAAATTGCTACCCTGCTGAAAAAACAGCACCAAACCAGCATGGACCAGCATGGGAATTATGCTGGTTTAGTTGGTGGTCACCAGCATACCAGCACCAAAACACAACATATGCTGGTCTTGCTGGTTATAACCGTTGATCCATTTGATCTATGAAAATTCTACTTAGTACACGTGATTGCTCTCCTCATGCTTATTGTTTTTAATGCCGTACAGTAAAACTCCACCCATTACAGTAGCGGCCATTTTATAATGTACAGTATTTCGTTTATTCGCTGCTACTCCTTCCAATTTGGTTCAATTGTTATGAATTTTGGCCCAGGTGATCTTTGGAGTGGGCCGGACAGAAATGACCAAACAGAATTTTGATATTTATCTTTGTTCAAAAGTAATAAATGCGCAAACTTAACGAGGTTGAAGCAAAAATGGTTCTGAAGCTGTATCTCGGGCATTCTTTGAACCATCAAAATGACATTTGGTACACTTCATGTAGACCATGAACTGGGGGTCCATGTGTAATTTGGTGACAGCGCCACCTATGGGTCATGATATATGAAAAAAGGCTATTTTTGCCCATAACTACTGAAATGTTTGTCAGAAAATTATGATCTTGGTGTCTACGGATTCCTTGGCTCATGCCGAATCTGTCGATATGTATTATGTCGGATTTGACCACACCTGCCCGCCAATTTTAAAAATAGATTGTTATATCTTTTGAATTATTGGACATATTCATGCAACGATAGGTAGGGTGCTTCGGCATGATGTCCTGAAGGTACCTGGGAAGTCAGAGTACAGCACCACCTAGGGGTTAAAAACTATAACAGTTATTATAGAACTGCTTATAACTTATAAATACTTTTTTATATACATTTTCTTTGTGAAATTGTATTCACTGGTTTATGCCGATCGCAACAATACCTTGTTTGTCATTTTCCATCATTCTGTTCATGTGTTATTGTAAGGCATAAGGTAAATTATTTTTTCGCTACTCCTTTTACAAATTTTGTTTATTTTATGGCAGGTTCTGCTCGTATAATGTTTGAAGCAATCCGCACAGACGTGATTGAACAGATTTTTCTGCTGCCTGTCAAATTTTTGAGAAATACCTCTGTAAAGCGGACCGTGCCTGTCATGCTGTCCCTTTGTCATATTAAAAAGAATCTGACAAAATTTGCCTGTGTTGTTCATTATTGTACAAAATGTTCTTCACGAATTCACTGTCATTTAAGTTATCTGATTACCCCAAACATTGAATTTCTGTTTATTTTTGCTTTGTTGTGTTATTTCTGCACTTTCAGTGATTGGCATATGCCTCTTTTCCACAGCCTTTCAACCCAGGATTACTCAGTGGTGCATGTTGTAAGTGCCATGCTTTGGGAACCTGCAGTCATGGGTTCGAATCCCATGTACAGTGGTGTTTTGTCTTAAAGGCGGAGTCCATGATGTTTGAAAGCCAATGTTGATATTTGAAATCACCTAAACAAACACGCCCCACCACAATAGAATCTGGACCTTCTGTTGATAGACCCACCCCACACATACGCAACCCGGCATTTGATTTTATTTGATTGGTTATAAGTGTGTTTTGGTAGTCGGCCCGTCTCCTTTTCCAACGCGTTTTTCAAACATCGTGGACTCCGCCTTTAACTTTTTTCTTATTGTAGTTTTGTGATTCTCATACTATATACATTGTATTTCGGTTATTTGTGCTCTCCGTTGTCACTTCTGCAATTTTGGTAATTGCTGCAAGTCAATGCTTATAGCTCTAAAGCCTTTTTTTATAGCTTGGAAACACCAACTCAGTGGTTTAATTGTTTACTCAGTGGTGCACGCAGTAAGTGCCATGCTTTGGAAACCTGGGATCATCAGTTTGAATTCCAGCTCTTACTATCACTTATTGAGATTGACCTGTCTGCTTTTCCACACGTGTTATATTTTTGCCATCTTTGCTGTTGTCGCTCCGCGCTGCACTGGTTCTGCTCTGCGTTTGCTTTGCTTCGGGTTCGGGCTCTGTATTGCGTGCTTTCTGCGCTTTGCGCATTTGCTGTGTCGCGTGGTGTTTTGCTTTGCTTTGGGTGCTCATTGCGCTAAAGGTGCTTGGCCCCGCAATTGCTGCTTGCAGCTATATTTCTTTTCTGGTTCTCTTTTATTGAACAGCTGCAGGATGTTAGAACATTAGGTCTCACACCAGTCTGTACGTATTGATGATTTATTCTTAATGGCATTTGTATGTGGTTCTGTAAACATAAACAAGATACAAATATAAATAAGCATAAGTGTTCATTAACAGATCTAAAACAGTACTTAAAGGGGCCATGGCACAAGACTTTAAGATGTCAAATAAATCTTTGGTGTCCCCAGAGCACATATTTGAAGTTTTAGCTCAAAATACCATATAAAAAAATTATAATAACATGTTAAAATTGCCACTTTGTAGGTATGTGCAAAAATGTGCAGTTTTTGGGTGTGTCCTTTAAAATGCAAATGAGGTGATGAAATTCAAACACTGATCACAATAATGGTGGTTTGTTGCAATTGAAACTCAATTGTGCTGTGAATTATTTTCTCTCTCTCTTTTTCTCTGCACTAAATGGCAGGGCTGTGGTTGGATAGTGCAGATTAAGGGGTGGTATTATTATAATAAGAGCTCCTTATGCCATCATAAGGAGAGCCAAATTTCAACATCCTATTTTTTCATGTGCTTGTAGAGAATTGTTTTCATGCCATGGCCCCTTAAAATCTTAGTTATAAGCAGCATATTAAACGTAACATTAAAGAAACTGATATAAATATACATGAATACAACATTATTCATTGGCTATGTTATAGTACTGCCCATGATATTGCACGTTAACAGCGCAGATGTTTAAATTGTCTGACTGACACCCCCGGGCATGTTCCAAGACACATTTGTAAGGATATAATCTAAGAGCAGCCTTAATTTCTTTACTGATAAACAACACAGTATGATTATAGCATTAAAACAAGATATTTAAGTGACAACATACAGTAATATGCAAAACGGATTATTATTAGGCATTCAAACGTAATGCCACGATAGCACTCTTACATATCTCTTAACAATATCAGGATCATTAATATCCAGAAAGTACTTTCAATCAGTTGCAAGCACACACAATCCACAAATCATCTACACTGTAAAAGCAAATTCGGTTAATTTTCACCTCCAAATTTGGAGGCTGTGAACAATCAGTTTAAAATTCATCTACAGTAGCAAAACAGTCACTGATGACTGCCTCTCTAATCTGTACACAGAGTTGACCATGAAGGATGGGTTATTGCCTAGTTTATTTGGACTAGATTGCTCCTCGAATCACAACAAAATAAATAATTGTTCCTTGTAGGTAGGGCTGTGACGGTTGTCATCACTACTGCGGTGGTGCAGCGTCATTATGATGATGAAGTCTGACCTGTGGTGGTGTGCACATCATAAACTATGAAAAATGAAAAAAGGGCGATGACTTCAAGTTTGTGTGACCACCCGACTACCTGCTCGTTAGACTCCATACCCACCTATCTCGTTCAGGCCATCCCTCCATCGGTCATCCCTTCTCTCACCCACATTATCAACTCATCTCTTTCCATTGGTACATTCCCCACAGCTTTTAAAGAGGCCCGGATAACACCACTGCTGAAGAAACCCACACTTAACCCTGCAACGTTAGAAAACTACAGACCCGTATCTCTCTTTCCCTTCATTGCCAAGACTTTTGAGCATGTGGTTTTAGACCAGCTCTTCTCCTTCATCACCCAAAATAACCTCCTGGACATCAACCAGTCCGGTTTCAAAAGCTGTCTCTCCACCGAGACTGCACTGCTCTCAGTCTTTGAAGCCCTAAGGCAGGCAAGGGCAACCTCCAAACCAACTCTAGTGATCCTACTGGATCTATCCCATGCTTTTGACACTGTCAATCACCAGATCCTTCTTTTGACCCTCAAGGCTATGGGTGTCTCTGGTACAGCGCTACTGTGGTTCGAGTCTTACATCTCAGGTAGGTCTTTTAGGGTATCTTGGAAAGGTGACGTCTCCGAACCCCAACGTCTCGATACCAGGATACCTCAAGGATCAGTGCTTGAACCACTGGGCTTTTCAATATACATGACAACCCTGGGTTCTGTCATTCTGAAACATGGCTTTTCTTACCACTGCTACACGGATGACACACAACTGAGGATCCCATGGTTTCTGCCCGCATCTCAGCATGCCTGAGGGACATCTCACTATCTCCAGCTTATCTTGCAAAGACAGAGCTGCTTGTCATATCGTCTGACCCTAAGATGCATCACAACCTTTCCATTCAGCTAATGACTGCCAGAAACCTGGGAATGGTCATTAATGATCAGCTTAGCTTCTCAGAGCAAGTGGCCAGCATCGCCCACTCTTGTAGATTCATCCTCTACAATATTAGAAAAATTTGATCTTTTCTAAATGAGCATGCTAAGCAAGTCCTAATCCAAGCTCTTGTTCTGTCCAGACTGGATTATTCCAATGCTCTGCTGGCAGAATCCCAGCCTGCACAACCAAACCCCTACAGATGATATAGAATGCAGCTGCAAGAGTTGTCTTCAATGAACCAAAAAGGGCGCACCTCACTCTTCTCTTTGTCAAGTTACACTGGCTTCCTTTAGCAGCTCGCAAAAATTCAAAAGCACGTCCCGTAAATTTTCTGGAATCACTCCCAGAAAGAGGACCTAGTAAGATACTCGGAAAACCCTATGTGTGGGCATGTCGTAGTGAGGACGTGCGTGCCATTTCAGAAGTTAGATGACTGAGTTTTGGAATTTAGGAAGTTAGACAACTGAGCTGCAGGAGGCAGACATAACATAAAAACAAACTTGAGGAGAAAGGCGAAGGAACTCAAATAGATTTGCATGTTTCACAATTACCCTAAGACAGGGATGCCCAACCCTGCTCCTAGAGGGCTGCCGTCCTGCAGACTTCGGTTCCAGCCAAGCTCCAACACACCTGTCTGTAATTATAAAGCAACCCTGAACACCTTGATTAGCTGCTTCAGCTGTGTTCGATTAGGGTTGGAGCTAAAATCTGCAGAAAGGTAGCCCTCCAGGAACAGGGTTGGGCACCCCTGCCCTAATACAAATTTCACGCTCTGTTTTCCGAAGCTCATGGAGGCGTGAAGCTGCATACAGTAAACTTATGTGCTATCTACTGGCATTGATTGGTTGGGCACCCCTGATCTATATGGTATTTTGAGCTAGAACTTCATATACAGTATATACTCTGGAGACACCAAAGATTTATTTGACATCTTAAAAAGTCTTGTGAAATGTCCCCTTTAAGCAACTTCATCCTTTTGAGGTTTTGTTTTTATAACCGTGTGTAACAGTTTTGTTACTATAAAGAATGAGAAAATGCAAGCAGCGTACACTGTAATCGTTTTTCACTGTAAACACAGAGTAATGCGCAACTGTGACCAATCAGAGCAGAGTAACGTAACGCTATGGAGGGGCTTGGCGAGATGAATCTTTGAATGATTAATTTGAGAGCCGTTGGGAAATAAGGAAAAAATATTAAAGTGTTTTTTGACCTTGCATGTAATTCTGTAGTTGCGGAGTCTCAAAAGAACCTTTCAAATAGCAAAATATGTGCTCTTCAATTCTTTCTTTATTTGGCCTGAACCTGTGTATTTTCATTACTGTAACCAGGACCTTTTCATTAAAGAAACAAACGTAAAATATTATTATCTGAGATTTTCAACATTATGCTACAGGTAAAGTACCCTGAATCAGATAAGTACAGGGACAGTCTTTCATTACATTTTATTAGTTTTTGATTTCTTAAGTTTAACATTAATAAGTGATTGTGACTTACCATCAAAACACAGAAATTCTCTTGTGTAAGTACAGTATCTATCAAACCAATATCCTTCAGATCTTAATACAGCACACTCCTCTCCTGTACCAGCGTTATCAGGATCTCCAGGATACCATTTTGTGAAATTGAGGCTCTCGTCCTGATAAGACCATCTCCAGCTGTTGATATCATTGTACAGTCCAATCCAGGCGGTTGAATTGAACGCGCTTTCATCTGCTTTCTTTTGTAGATATGTCAGATCTTCGGCAGTTTGAATGGTGGCCAGGTCCATGTAATTGATTTTGCAGTAAGTTTGTGCGTCTGTCCATGTCTTTAACTTTTTGATCAGAATATACTCACGATGTCTACAGAGAGCTACAGACAAGAGTCCTGATAATAGATCACAATACAGGTAGTGTTATAAGTGATATATGAGCAGTTCAGTTAAATTACACTTACAATTAAAGGGCACATATTATTTGTGTGTGTCCAGAATGTGTCTGTGAGATCATTTATTATCCCTACATGAAAAATCCAGCTAAAACCAGCATAGGATGGTAGCTGGTTTTGGCTGGTTTTAGCTAGTTTACGCTGGTCCTCCCAGCCTGACAAAGCTGGTCATGCTGGTGGGCCAGCTGGTATTCCAGCATGACCAGCTAAGTCCAGCTAGACCAGCTTAAAATGTGACCAAAACACAGCTAGACCAGCTTGCTACATCAGCAAAACCAGCTTCCTACACCAGCAAAACCAGCTAAAACCAAGCTGGTGCTGGTCTTAGCTGGATTTTTCAGTAGGGATAGTATGTCCAAAACACCCTTATGTGGGTGGGACTAAAAACGAGCTGTTTATGTGTGTGTACCTTTAAATGTAGATTAGCTACAGCTCCTGGCTCTCTTACCAAAAGAGATGGTACGCGCTTTCACCTTAAATAGATTTGATTTTGCGGAGAGACGCACAGAACATAACTGAGGGCAGAAATTATGGTAATATAGGACTGTCAGTCAGTGGCTGTGGGCGGGGCTTTATCAGTCTGACATCACATTGCTAAGAGAATCAAAACAGCATGTTAAATGAGACTGCTTTGGTTTAATGGGGATTTAAAAATAAGTAGTGGGTGGATTTTTCAGGGGTGTGATTCTTCCGAATAAATCCGGAATTCCGGCTTTTCCGACCTGAAAATGAGGCTTTAGTGAATCATCCAAATCCAATTTTTTGTGTGTGCGTGTGGGTGGGAGGTTGCAAGGCACCGTTATAAATAACCGCATTTCACTACGCATTAGTCTATTTATTTGTCACGATGGAACTTCATTCAAAGCAGAGCTCACCAAAGAGCTTGCAGTCAGATCTCCGGCGTGTGTTGTTGGCTGCGAATTAAAAAAAAAACATGCGTTTGCCAACAAATAGTATGAGAGAAACACATCTTTTACCCTCAACCAAACTAACAAACTAGCCAATCAGAAGTAGAATGGGGAGGGGTCTTTGAGGTCCGGCTACAGATGCCGCGCGGCCGCGGTGAAGTCGTAGTGAAGTTAACGTTGTCAGCAGGATGAAGAGTAAGTTTATGAAGCCTAGGTAAGACAACCTAATTGATAAAGGACCTAAATCAGTGGCGCTGGGCATGGATAGAAGGAATAGGCAGAGACAAACAGCATTTTAGTAGTAAGAAAATTAAGAGAACCCGCCAGGTGTTTGCTGCTTTGACAAAACTGCCCGTTTCAAATCAGGCTATGCCAGTAATGTAAATATCAGATTTCTCGTCGAGGTGAAATGCTGTCTCGCAATATCAATATAAAGTTGCGTTTGTGTCAAAATGTTTGCTTGCATTATTATTCTGTAATCACTTACGTTAACGCACGCATATAAGTTACGCAAACCGATCCAACGTCATCCTGACGAACACACGCATACGTTTGCTCCTCTTAATGGTTTGTGAATCTGGCTGTAATGCTTGTGATTACAGAATAATATAATGACAAACACACACATTCATGGATCTGGTTTGCCTGTGTGTGTGTGTGTGTGAAACGCGTAGCTCTGTGCCAAAAGAACTATGCAAAAGACAAATGCACTTGACTGCCTTTCCAGAAAGTCATAACATTTGAATTGAGTAACAAATGTTGTAATCAATAATTTATCTGTATTAAATGCCCCCACTAATTATTCTATAAACATTAAACATGTTTTGACCAATAGCAAATCCCATTTATCAAATTGTGTATGTGACTTGTGTGCCTTATTATTACCATATGCAACCAAAGATTTTACTAAAAGGGCATACATTTGTTTAGAAGAACATAAAAATCCTCATAGATCTAGTGACTTATTTTTACTCTCAAAATGCACCACATTGATGTATTTACTTTTAAATGCACAAATGATTTTGTTCAGTCTGATGCAGTGGCAAGGCTACATAATGGTCAGGGTGGCACTTGCCCACGCATTGACGATTGGCCAGTCAGATAAATAAACTTTGAGCCCAAATTATATTTCAACTGTATTTCATTTTATATAAATGTGTGTGTGTGTGTGTGCGCGCGTGCGTGCATGTGTGCATATGTATGTCGCCACGTCATGGTAGGTGTGCCGTATATTTTCCTGCTTTTTTGTCCTTTGCCAATCACACCTATGATTTTTTTCAGTGTAGGGTGGATGTGTTCACACACTGCCAACACACATTTATGTCCAAAGACCTTGTAAAAGTGGAATTAGAATACTAGGTGCACTTTAAGTTAAACAACAATTTTGTGTGTACTTTAAATGGGGCATATTATGAAAATCTGACTTTTTCCATGTTTAGGTATAATAATACCACCCCTTAATCTGCACTATCCAACCACGGCACTGCCTTTTAGTGCAGAGATCAGCTTATTTGAATTTTAAAGGACACACCCAAAACAGCCCATTTTTGCTTACACCTACAAAGTGTCAATTTTAACATGTTATAATAAATTATCTATGGGGTATTTTGTGCTAAAACTTCACATGTGTACTCTGAGAACACCAAAGATTTATTTGACATCTTAAAGAAGTCCCCTGTGAAATGTCCACTTATCAGATTAGGTTAGGCAATTTCAACAGTTTTTTATTAGCTAGGGAACATGAGTGAACACGAGCTGAATTGCTTCACTTATTCCGCATTTACACTGCCTGTTTGAAGTGATTTAATGCAGATTTGTTTCCTTATGTGGCACAGATCTGATATGACCCACGAATGTCTAAGCAGGAAAAAACGCTTAGATTCCAATGTTCTCTGATCAGTTTATAAATCTGATAAATGCATTCGCATTCACAATGTCAGCGACGACTGCTCCACTTAGTGAAGTCTTGTTACAGAAATAAAGCTCTATAATCTTTTATAATCATTTTGTCTGTGTCCATTGCATATGGCAACATTTTACTTTCTCTGTGGTTTAAGCTGTTTCGCGTTAGTATGTCTATTTTGAATTGTTTTGCTAAGTGTTAAGTATAAATGCAGATATTAGATATGAGTCACTTTTAAAAAAAGATGTAATTTCAAGTTCAACTTTAACTTTATTTCATTTCCCAAAGAAATTTTTGTTGCAGCATACAGGCATATCACCAAGAACATGAAAACAACACATTCACACAATTCCGAATAAAATTAACTTTACCTTGTTTTTAAAAGTTTTATAGCTGAGGGGTCATAAAAAATTGCATAGTCAACTAATCGGAAGTGGGCATCAAAATCTGCGGTGTAAATACAGCCTTAATCTAATAAGTTAAAGTGTGGACAGAATTTTACATTTTAAAAATTAATGACCTGCACAGCCAACTTGAACATTTAAAGCAAGTAAGATTTTTGTTCCAGTGAAGTTTATGTTATTTTAAATATCACTGCATGTGAAACAGTAAAAAAATGTGCATCTGGTTTTCTGTTTTGTACTTACCTAAGAAGGACAAGATAAAAAGACACAACTGCTTCATCTTTTTCCAGCTGTCAGTGGATTGTACCTGTATAAATATATTTAAAATTCAACAAAAATGTATAATCTATATTCTCATGAAGCTGTTATATACAGAAATCTGATGAAATGTTGGCATGCCTTTAAAGTGAGTCGTCTGGTTGTTTAAATCTTCTTGTTCTTGGTTTCTTTTAAAATGGGAACTTTCACAGTTCTTTGCATGTTCTTATGCTGTAGCCCCGCCCATTTGTTAAAAAAAGTTATAGCATATGTTCCTTATTTTAGTCTTTTTGTTAGTATCTATACATATATTCTTAATATAAATCTTTTTATACTAGCTTTCAGATATTAAACCTCTTTTACTGACCCCTGCATTTAGTTATTATTGGATAATATTCAGCAGATGCAAAATCATTGGAAGAAAAATCTTAGGATTCATTACATGCAAACTAATCGATGGCAAATGTCACAATTCAGACATAAATCTGCATTAAAAATGATATTTGGATGGTAATTGTTTCTCATGAGGATCTCTGTAAAAATAAATCTTCATGGCTCCTCAGCGATAAAACTCAGATAAATTTGCAGTGGATATGTTGGAGTTTATAACTGAAGAGCTCAGATGCAAAACCCGCTAAATGCATCTGGCATGATTTCTTATAATTAAGCATTTTTATCACATTGTATTTCTCAATGATCTAAGGGGGGAATTAAGTGGACATAAGGTATTTTCCACATTTACAGAAGGAAGTCAGTGATTTTTTTGGTGAGTTTAAAAAGGATCAATGCACCAATGCAAAATTCTTTCTATACATCCACTGAAAAGCATTAACTGCTGTACATCTCATTAATTTGCATTTTGCAGTGCCTTTTTTGCATGCATTTTAAAGATTGACACCATTATAACTAAAAGTATTTCATTATCTATTTACTACAGTAAGTGGGACCTGATATAAACAAATAGAAAATCATGAAACATTTCAAATTGCCCATTGTCATATAAGCAGTAGATATAAGCAACAACAACATTGTTATATACAACAAGCTACTTGATCCACAATGCCATATACACTGTCTGCCATCTGCCCTGTACGGTAAAAACCGGAATTTATCCTTGAACAGGTCACCTCTCCATGAAATGTGAACATTTGTCCACTCAAGTCGGTTACATTGATGAACTGCAGTCAGGTCGAGACCCCGATGAGGAGGAGCATGCAGACGAGCTTCCATGTGTGCAGATTTTTTTTTTTGGTTATGCAAATTGATTTTTGCAGCAGCTGCCGCGTGGCTGGTCTCAGATGATCTTAGATGTGGAGGTCAAAGGCTGGTGTGATTGCACGTACAATGCGTTTCAAAACTTGTGACATCTGTGGCATTGTGCTGTGTGATAAACTGCACATTTTAGAGCGGCCTTTTATTGTGGCCAGCCTAAGGCACACCTGTGCAATATTCATGCTCACTAATCAGCATCTTGTGGGGTGGATGGATTATCTTGGCAAAGTGGAGTGCTCACTAACACAGATTTGTGAAACATAAGCCGGCTTTTGTGTACTTTAGAAAAAGCCATGAATCTTTGAGTTCAGCTCATGAAAAATGGGGGAAAACTGTTTTCCATTGTTTTCTATGGAAAACAAATGCTTATAATTTTGTGTTTAGGTCCAGAAACAATTACTGTTTGAAAATTTCCATTATTGGTTAAATCTAAGTATAAGTTGGAGAAAGACAATCTCCTTTCTAAGTCATCCCAAAGGTTTTTTTGTCAAGTTCTTGTAAACTGACCTCATTGGATCATGTCTTTATGGATCTTGCTTTGTGCACTGGGAACAGTCATGCAGAAATAGAAAAGGGTCTTTCCCAAACCTTCTCCACAAAGTTGGAAGCAAAGCGTTTCCCAAAAAAAGCATTATCAGTTGTTGATCCTGCTCAGTGGCTTCATGGCCAAGTTGCTGTTGTCCCTAAACGCTTTTACTTTCCAATAACAAACACTTACACTTTGACTCTGGAATATCCAGATGAAATGTCACAAGCCGTCTTATTCCAAAAGTGGCATCTTATTACAGTACAATGCTTGAAGTTACCAAACTTTTCCATTTTGCTTCACAAAGTTTGTAAATGGGCACTGCATGACTAGGAGCTTGATTTTATGAGCCATGAATTCAGAAGAAGACTTTCTCATTCTTTCTTTAAAAATGTTGACTTTATAAATAATGCACACATTGATTTTTGTGTCATTACACCATGAATGTTTTTGGTTGGATAATATTCAACAGATGCAAAGTTATTGAAAGAAAATTCTTAGAATTTACTTCATGCAAACGGATGAGCTTGTGTGTCACTTCAGACGTAAATGAGTTCACTGCAAAACACACAAATGTAACTTGAGAAAACCAACACATAATTATACCGTTTACAGCCGAATCATTTTTCTCCAAGAATTTAATTGTACTTCAGTTTAGATGTCTAGAGTTCATATTGTACACTGGACTCTTAGCATATTTACAGCAGCAATACATACAGTAGAGAAGTACGGTATATTATGGCCTTCTAAGGTTCTTGTTTTTAGTGTAAGGTACATTTGCATAGATTTAACATTCATACGAGGTGTTTTAAAGAGTCATACAGCCCCTAGAAGAAGTGTTAAGGACAAATTCAAAGCTAACAAGAAATGCCATTTTCTATTTATTTCCATATTTATTTTTACGCATTTAATTTTATTACAATATTCACTGTATGTCTCCATGTGAATTCACAGTGGTCTGGGTTAAACTGAACCAGCTGTAACTAGACACACCTTAGTAGATGCTGTTTATGTTTTGACTAGCAGATGACATTAACGTTTCTACAGATTATGAAAAGGTCAATAAAGAAGTGGTTCTTCTATGGCACTGATGTAAAAAAAAGCCTTGTAGATCCTTTATTTTTTAGGAATGTTGACATGGACAAATTCTTGCAGGACGGGTGTCCTTTATTTCCCTATGCTTGTAAAGCCCATTAGGCAAACGCAAAGGACATGGAAATCATCAATGTTTACATTCAGCCAATCAGAGCAAGATTTCACATGCTACTTCTTAACTTGAATAACAATCATTCTAGGAATAAGTCATTCAGATGTTACAGAGATTAGTTGTGATGTTGTTTTTCTAGGCTATATACAGTAATAACCAACGCACACATCACTGTCATACTGTGACTGCTGTGTGTCATGATACTTGAGCTTATCTTTCCAGCTGCCTCGCCGTATTTCTCCAAATGATTGGACCAAATTATAAGATTGAATCATTTTGTTATGGCTGTACAAAATCTTGTTACTTAGAAAATTGACTCATACAAATTCAAACATTATTTGACAAAATCGGATTTTTGAATTCAGTGTTAGGTATACTTTCTGTCTCTTGAGAAACCTTTAGGGGGTGCATCCCGATTCAGTGTCTGTGTCCTTCGAATGCCATATTTGAAGGCCAAGAGCGACACCGTCCCAATTTGAAGGCTCCTTCATATGCAGCCTCCAATTGCGGCCTTCGTTTCCCCCTAAACCATTCACAGCCTTGGCTGTCCCAAGATTCGCCTGTGACGTCTGGGTATTTTGCAAATTAAAAGTCCTTGTCACGGTTGTATTATTATAAATTATGTTTTAATGATGTGAATTAATATTATTGCTGTGTATTATGCATGTTGTGTTTTACTTTTGTGTATTTCTAAGATTGGTAAATTGTATATAATGTTGGTTAGTTTCATCTACATCAATGTGTCATATTCTCTAAAAAGACAAAAAAATCTAGCTCCATATTTATTTTTAAAAGTCTGATAGGTCTCAGCTGTTGTGTCCCGTTGTGTCTGCGACCTTGGAAGGATCCAGATGCTGAATTTGGATGCACCCATTGTCTTAAAGGTATCTCAAGAAGTATCTCATCGTCCCACAATTCTATATGTGTATGTGTGTGTGTGTGTGTGTGTGTGTGTGTGTGCGCTTGGAATGTGATTGGAAAATGGTGGTCAAAAAAGCGTCTGGAGCACAAATTTAGTGTAAATAAAGTTTTATTTTCACTTTTTACACCTTTTGATTGCATTGCTAGCGAATATGAATATTAGAATTTGGTAATAATCATCAGAAAGGCGCTTTCTGTTTATATTTCAAACTGAATTGCATTGCGCTGCCTATGAAGGTTGTCTGAATGTGTTTCTCAGAGCTTCCTTTATGCTGCTTTTGGACGCAGCCTATGAACTACATGCGACTTCAAAATAAAATACATGAACACAAACGCTTTAAAGTAAGTAGCTTTGGATAAAACCATCTAACGGATGAATAAATGCTAAAACATTTCCGTTTTAGGGATAGATTTTCCATAGATAAAAATCACAAATCCTTTAACAAATGTTTCACCTGTGTATTCAGTCACCCAAAAATGAAAATTCTGTCATCATTTACTCATCCTCATGTTGTTCTAAACCTGTATGAATTTCTTTTTTCTGATGAACACAAAATAAGATATTTTGAAAAATGATGGTAATCACACAGTTGATTGTTACAATTGACATCCATAGTAGGAAAACAAATATTATGAAAATATTGTGATAAATGATGAAGAAGATATTTTAATAAATGATAGTAAGCACAGTTGACGGTACCCATTGAATTTTTTTCTACTACAGAAGTCAGTGGTTACAATCAGCTCTGCGCTTACCATAATTTATTAAAGCTCCACTGTGTAGGATCTACTCCCATCTAGTGGTAAAATTTCTATATGGCAACCAAATGATTATTACTTTCTAGCCCCCCCCCATTCGGAACGCGTTTTAACTAGTACGGTGGCCCTGTCATGCCAAGGTTAACATGGCTTCCAGTAGACTAAAAGCAAAAGCAATGAAAAAAATGAACAATTTGCAATCGTGTGATCCGTCAAAGCACACAGATTTATGTTAAACATGTAAAAAGTCTGATTGTCATGATATGTCCGCTTAAAATCACCTACAAAAAGCAACCATAAATGTAGCTTAGACACTCCTTTTTCATCCACGCGAGGAAAAATATCACAGGGGCTGCTACACTTGGTATTTAGATGTGTTTTCGTCGATCAGATCACAAGTGGACGAGAGAGACACATTACGTTTACACTTGGTGTTTAAATCCGTCTCTTTTTGTCCATTTTTGACCGCTTCTTTCCAGATTACTGAGGAGATGGTCTGTGGACGAGACCCTCTCCTGTCATTTAATCATGAGCTAGAGTAATGACGGGTTTAAATGGACGCGAAACTAATATTATGTCAGAGTCCAATGCTTATGTTTTAAGTAAACGTTACATGTCCGTGTTTATGTAAGAGCTTTCTCTGATATTGGTGAAATAAGATCGCTCAACTTTCACACGCTTGTAAAATGAAACGAAAGACGCGCAGATCAGACGCTTTTATCAATGAAAGGCTAAAAATAGCGCTGTACACCGTGTGTTTGTGTTAGAGGTCAGAAAAGATGAAAAACATTTATCTCAGTAACAGTTACCTCAGATTACATAAATGGGCGGAGAGACGGCGTGTGGCTGTTCCAAGACATTAAACCACATGCGTGGTTACACTAACAAGTGTTACGCATACCCATGCTATAGTTAGCCAAGGAACTATAAAACTTCAAGTTTACAACATAAACTGTATATGTAAACGAATATGCTGAATTACCTGTGGTGAAAATAACTTAGCAACTTCATTGTCCAATGAGACCCATCTTGGAAAACTAACTCCAATATTGACTTTGGTCTTGATGTTTTTCCTGTCGCGTTGTCGTTTAAAATCCCTGTTTCGCTTCCTTGGCGACTTGTTTTAATGTCCTGGCTTTTAATGGTTTTGAAACCTTGACTGGTTTTAATGTTATGTCTTCAACAGGCTTTCAAATCAAAGCATTAGATCGCAGGTTTATCACGGCGTGCGGCCGAAGGATTCAGTCTACGCAGGTCGCAGGCTGCATACGTCATCAAGCCTGGTTTATTTAAATTAACTGAGCATTACATTCGCAAGTAATAAGCATATTACATCAATTTACAATTAACTAAGAATAAATGTCAGCTTTATAATTGTTAATATTCTGAAATAAGTCTGTCTTGATGACGTATACCGCCTACACATGCAACCTCCGTGCAACCAGCGTGAGTGTAGTCTGAAAGCGCGAAAGGCGGAGCTTGAATTTCAGGAATGTCCCTCGTCGGCGAATGTATTTCAAAGATGGAGGCACAACATGGATTCAGCCAGAGAGCGACTCGACCGTATGTATTTTAAATAGCAGATTCTACACTTACGAGAATACTTTGATTAGTGGGGTGGACGTAATTACACATGAATGAGCACATACTTTTGAAAGAAAACATGTGTTTTTGCTAAGAATTAACTAAAAGAAGTACACAGTGGAGCTCTAAAATATCTGCTTTTATGTTCATCAAAATAAAAAACTTGAAGGGAGCTCTAAACCTGAGCTTTAAACCTTCAGAGACAGCGAACCTTAGGCTGCCCCCTCGAAATGGGAATGAGAAGGGATATGAGAATAATTGCAGCTGGACGCAGAGGTCTGGAGGCTGATGATTGACAGGCCTGAATGTTTAGGCTCCTCCCAAACCTACGTTTAGAACTTCATTAATAGCTTTAAAATAACAAAATACATACTTAATAAAGAACCTATAGCATTAGTATTTAACATATACAACCGATATAATATCTCTGCAAATATAATGTTTCTAAACAATGATACATTAAAACCAAATGCTTTCAAAGTTTTAGATGGATGTGTTTATATTGAAATGAAACACATATGGTCTGATTATTTATAGACGTGAGTACATCTAATAAATGGTCTGTTTACATTGTGTTGGTTCTGCTGACTCTTTTTTGACATCCCTGTAGATTTTTTCATCTGAATTCAGTCTGCAGGTTATGTTGGATCCAGCGTCCATCCCCTTCTCTAAGAGGATCTGGTTTATCTGAAAAGCAGATTTTCATCTTTGATTAGTGATGTAAAAATGAAGATAAAGTGTGTGTGCATCAGGTGAACTCACCATCTCTTCTACAGCCATCATCACTGCAATCTCTGTCAGATTCTCATCTGCTTTCACGGCCATTCTCAACGTCTGCTGTTTTCTGAACTCAACTTAGAAAAACAAAAAACCTTTCAACCTTTAGAGAGACTATGATGTGTTTCACTTCATCTGATTAGACTTAGATTTAGGAAGAAATAAGAGACTCACTGCAAAAGAACGGATGTGGAGCCGAGCACACGTCGTCACCCATCGCTCCGTCGGCACGGACGTACCCACACGACTCGTTCCCATCCAAATTATCAGGCTGTGTGTCGATCCATCTCAAGGAGACCAGCGATACTTGAGTCCCGTCAGACCACAGCCACGTGTTCTTGGACAAGCCGATCCAGGCGTCCCATATGCCGCTCCCAAAAATGATGCTCGCCAATGCTCCGTTCACAGTGCTGCTTTTTATGGTGACCAGGTCTGTGTAGTGTGTTTTGCAGTAATTTTGAGCATTACGCCAGGTCAGTGAGATTCTGATCAACTCAAACTCTGTGATGCTGTTTTCTGTGGTCAGGATAGACAAGCAATATTTTAAGTGTTATGTATAAAGTGCAGTTAGTTTTAATGGCTGATTACATCACTCAACAGTGTGCTAAAGATCATCTGAAGAGTCACTGAATGAAAGCTGGACACAAAGACACACACAAACATCCCTTGGCTGTGAGGATTATGCCCTTTTGTTGGAGTTTGTAAACTGAAAAAGATTTACTATCTTCTGGTGCCAAAAATACACATACTGTATTCAAGACAGACACTAAGCTTTAAAAATTAAGCTAAAAATATTTGTCACTGGAAAGCAAGTATGCAAGTATCCTGATAATGATTTCTGTGTCTGTTTTGATGATGAATTTTACAAAAGACCTTTAAGTCAAACACACATAATTGAAAGAGTTGAATATGAGTTTTGTGAGACTTTACATGAAAACACCTGCACAGAGACATCATGCCCATTCACGTGCACATACCCCTTTGGGTTTTTTTAGCCAAATTGATTTGCATGCAACCTCCAAATTAAAGAGGCGTCCATTGATCTGTTACCAGTCTTTATATCAGTTTAATATTATCAGTTTTTTACTGCATCCTTGTCACTTTTCAGAGATTTTCACCGTTTTGATAGGGTTTTTATTGTGCTACATCTTACTTTATTTAGGCACTGCAAACGCAACATCACAGTCGCAGATGTTATCATCATCTGAAGAAATTCAAATGTTGACGAAAATGCTCACAACTTTTCCAAACCCCAGTAAGTGTCATGGTTCTGCCTCCTTGTCCTTTGTTTAATCTAGTCTTGTGGCATGACAGATCCATGTTTTGTGTGGGTTCCCGTGGTCTCAGTATTGGGTTACTAGACCACGTGTTCCCTGTGTCTTGTCTCTTTTACCCCACTCCCTTGTTAGCCTCATCTTTATTGTTTAACTCCTGTCACCTGTTGCCCTCATCAGTTCTCCCCTATTTAAGGTCCTTGTGTTTGTTGTCCTGTGCTTGTGCATTGTTCCTAATACCCGAGAGTATGCTGTCTTAGAAGTCTAGTCTAGTCTAGTCTAGTCTAGTCTAGTCTAGTCTAGTCTAGTCTAGTCTAGTCTAGTCTAGTCTAGTCATCTGTGATATATATTTAGTGTTTTGTCAAGTTCATTGTTTAGTGTTATCCTGTTAAAGGCGGAGTCCACGATGTTTGAAAAACGCGTTGGAAAAGGAGACGGGCCGACTACCAAAACACACTTATAGCCAATCAAATCAAATCAAATGCCGGGTTGTGTATGTGTGGGGCGGGTCTATCAACAGAAGGTCCAGATTCTATTGGGGTAGGGGCGTGTTTGTTTGGGTGATTTCAAATATCAACATTGGCTTTCAAACATCGTGGACTCCGCCTTTAAGTGTAGTTAATCTTGCCCTGTTTAGTGTTCTCATCCTCTGTTGAAGTTTATGTTGTTTTACCCCCTCGTGGGTATTATTTTCTGTTATTTAATAAAGTAGTTTGTTTTTATCTCCATCTGCACTTGGGTTCCTTCCTTATCAATCCTCACAGTAAGCCTACAGTAATGTGCAGTTAATATTCGCTGTGTAGAAAATGTATGGTTATATTAGTGGATTTACACAGTAGGCATGATGGGTTTGTTACCGGTTTCAAGGTATACCAAGGTTTTAAACAGTCAAGGTTTCAAAACCACTAAAATTTTCTGTGAAACCGTGTCCAAGGTATGAGCTGTGTTTATACAAATTCATTAAGTCATGTGATTGATTTGATGTTTACATTTAATATACATTACGAAAATAGTATATATATATATATATATATATATTAGGGCTGTCAATAGATTAAAAAAATTAATCTAGATTAATCGCATGATTTCATGAGTTAACTGCGATTAATCGCAAATTAATCGCACATTTTTATCCATTCTAAATTTACCCTAATTTAACACTTCAGGTTTGTAATATTCTAATCATATATACATATATAGATGCTTTATGCAAATGTATGTTAACAACAGCCTGTTTACATTTTAACAGAATCACCAGCCATTGTTTTGTATTTTTTTCCATTTTTGTTTGCTGCTGCATCATTTGTGACCTGTGCTGGCAAGTTGAGTCGGAATAAGCAAATTTTAAAAAATAGTTGTTCATATTTTGACATTTTCTATTAAAACATAGAACAATGCATGATTTGTTGAAATATAACAAAATATGACAGAACTACACGTGTTTGAAGTTGAAAGAGTCAAATTACCACAAACATTTCCACATCCATACATTATATTACCACATCAATACCTTAAAATCACTGGTAAAACTAATAGATTTAGCACACACAAAGCAAAAACATCATCAATGTATGTTCAACTTTTTTTTCCTTTTGTTTGATTGACATTGAGACAGACTGCTTAAAATCTAAGTGATCTAATATAATGTTACACATCAGATAGTTTTACCCAACAGTTAACCAAACATTTACTTAAAACATAACAGATTATAGAGCCTACCTGCGTGAATTCTTATCAAAACAGATATTTGTAAAACTGTAATTTTGTGTAGATGTCTATATATCCGGGTCGCGCACTCGCGCGTCTGTGTGCACGCGCTTCAGATATCAGTCAGTCAGCGTGAGGAGATCGCTTTTGAGTCTTGTCGCTCTTAATAACTCTTTAACATTAATCAGGTACCGAACTTTATCTCTCTTAATGACTATTTTAACATCAAGCAAGTCCTGCAGTCTATTTTCTAAGTCATGCATAAAAGCGAAACCAAAATGAATTGAGACGCATTTTTGTATTAGATTAAGCATTAGGAGGACGGTAATGTTACACCTCTCAGACGTATAAATAAAGATCATATCAGATGTCCAACGAGCATTTAGAGCATTGGATTTGGTAGACAATTTGCTTAATGTTCTTATTTCTATGAAAACCTTTTACTCATTTAGAGAGAGTCACATTTGTCTGCGTCTCTGTTCATTTAACTATGGGCTGGACCAAGGGTCAAACAGAAATTGCGTGTTGCGTTAATCTCCGTTAATAAAATTAGTGGCGTTAAAATGAATTTGCGTTAACGCGTTATTAACGCGTTATTTTTGACAGCCCTATATATATATATATATATATATATATATATATATATATATATATATATATATATATATATATATATATATATATATTTAAAGCATATTACAATTTAAAGGCTTTATTTTTACCTGGCATTTGAAAATAACACATTTTAGTGTTGCGATGGCAATACCGCAACACCGTGAAACGGTGGTATTTTTGCTAAAGATTATCATACCGCCAGAATCTTATACCGGTCCATGCCTATTACAGAGTCACATACAAGGTAGAAAACACAGACGTTCCCCTTGCATTAGTTTTTGTTAATCTTTTTGCTATTTTTTTGGAACCAAATAATAACGTTCTTTGTAGGTATTATTTTTTGCAACCATAAATAATGTTCCAATAACGTTGCAGGGTGTTTTTTAATATCATAAAATATCAGCGTTAAACACATCAAGTTATTAGTTGCTTATGTTGTTTTCATTGTTTATTTACTTTACGGATTTAAAATGACATTAATTTTATAACATAACGCAGTTGTTGTGGAAATGCATTAAAGGCACGATTAAACAAGTCATTAAACAGAATGTAAATAAACAAAAAAGCCATTTCAGATGTAAATATGATGCCAATATGTCATTATTCTGTTATAAGTATTTGATATGAAAGTTATTCGTCACATTTATTTTGCTGGTTTTCATATGAAGGCATTGTTAGACATGTTACAGCCCCCTTTAATTTGTGCATGACGCATCTGCACCACAACATAATGTGAGCACATATTGAGAGTTATGAAAGACTTGTATCATTTCTTACCATTGTAGCAAAAGAAATATTTGTATTCATGGCAGCTTGTGTCACTCCATTTTCCAAACATGTTTAGAGATGCGCAAGCTTCTTCTGTCTTGCCCATGTTTGGTTCCCACCATTCCCACATCTTAAAGCTTATCAGCTCGTTCTGAAGAGACCAATGCCAAACGCTCATGCCGTCGTACAGCCCAACCCAAGCAAAAGAGGTCAAATTCATCTCATCTGATAGCTTCTGGATCATGGAGCGATCTTTATCGCTTTGAACGGTGACCAGGTCTTGATGTTTCTCTCTGCAGTATGATTGAGCCTCCTGCCAGGTCTTCTGATCTTGGATCAGAACGAAGCCAAAGGGAGCGCACGACACCTCCCATAAGATTCCTGTAGACACAGTATTAGATGTAACAGGAATAAATCAAGCATTGTAAGAGCTTACTGCAGTTTCACTTACCCAACAGAATATATATGTGAATCAGATTAAGCATCATCTCTTCGGGCGGACCTTCACAGGACTGCTCAATGAAATAACAAAGTGAAATTTGTTTTACTTCTATCTTTAAATGTGATATGATAATTTACTAGAAGCGTTTTTAACCAGTTATGCTAGACTTATCACATACGCTTTCCTGCTTTGTATTATACAGACCATTTTGAAGTAAAAAACTAAAATTATATTTTACCTGCAACCACAAACCCAGCTGAAGGTTGAGACCGGTTTAGATGATCGCTAGCTGTGTTCTGCACTTAAATTCAGTTTCGACTCTTTTAACTTGCATAAAGATTTGGACAGGTATCACATCTTAGGCAAAACCTTTCCTCTCTGATATGTAAGACACCGAGATTTACATTACTTGCAATGTGAGCCTCTTTATTCAAATACTATTTCAGAAAATAAAATGGATGATTGTAAAAATGACAAAAATCATCAGAAATGTCACACTTCAGATTTAACAGCTCCAAGGTTTTGTACACTGTGGTCAGAATGATAGGTCAACTTCATGATCAAACTTCTTGATGAAAACTGAAGGTCTGTGAGTGAAATGTTAATTGTACTCATTTTTAACTGGCTGACATTATGGAAATGTTTGTAACAGGAGACCACTGGACAAAACAAACAAGTTGACCTCACCTTAAACTGACCTGCAGGTTTCCAGAACACAGAGTTGTGACATAAGACCCTTAATCAGCCGGTGACTTTAAAATATGCATTCAGTGGTGGTGCATCATGTGTGTTGCTCATCATGTCAAAATACAGTGACAAGAAAACTTATGTGAACCCCTAGGAATGAACGGGTTTTCTACAATGGTTTGCCATTAAATGTGATCTGATCCTCATCTTGGTCACAACAATAGACAAACACAATGTGCATAAGCCGACAACACACTAGTTTCATTAAACATTCACACTGCTGGAGTTAGTGAACCATTGGATTTAATCGCAAGTTGAAACTCTTTTGGCAGCAGTTACTTCAGTAGTTCTAAATCAAACCTGAGCATCGTTCAGAAGGAATTTTTACCCATTCCCCTTTAAAAACCACTTCAACTCAGACACATTTGTAGGATGTCTGGTGTGAGCCGCTCTCTTAAGGTAATTTCTGTGGGGTTAAGGTCTGGGCTTTGCTTGTCATGTCAAAATAAGTGTCTGCTGCACACGCATTGGAAGGGTTTATGATAAAAGAAACGCTCACACAATATACTCACAAGACACAAACTTAACATTAAAGCTGCAAGCAGCGATGGTAGGGCCCTCGCATGCACGGGTACCGCTACCCTATGGTATTAGTAAAGCAATGAACCAGGGGGATATGAATTTAAGTGGGTAAATATAGTTGGATATTCAAAAGAACTTTGTTTTGCCACACCGCCTGTGTGCAGCAGGTGGCGCTATGACTGTAACTGATTGTTGTTATATTGATGTGTTCAGGCCAGGACCCTTGTCAAACATATGAAGTCTGTGACAGATCGGACATTGTATGCCTGAGTTACAACAGCTTTCTTATGGTGAAACATCAAACTTTGCCAGGCACCCTTTAACGAAAAGTCAAGGTCGTTGCTATTTATCATCACACAAGGTCTTGAGGTTAGACTGATGAAATATGAAGTTGATATGGTTAAATCTCTAAGAGCAGTAAGTCACAGCATTAAACATGGTATTTCCTGCTCCCTCTAGGTGGCGCTATGATTGTTACTGAATTATGCCATGTTGATGTGTTCAGGCCAAGACCCTTATCAAATGTGTGAAGTCAGGGGGCAGATCAGACAATGTATGCCTGAATTACAAAAGCTTCCTGTTCTATGGTGAAACATAAACTTTGCCAGGCCGCCACGAACACGCCCTTCAACAAAAAGTCAAGATCTTCGCAATTTATCATCACAAAGGGCTTAAGATCAGTCTGACCAGATATGATGATTTGATTAAATCTCTATGTGCAGTAAATCACAGCGTAAAACATGGCATTTCCTGCTACGTCTAAGTGGTGCTATGACGGAAGCTAAATATTGGCATTGAAATGTGTTCAGGCCAAGACCCTTATCAAACGTGTGAAGCGTGGGGCAGATTGGAGATTGTATGCCTGAGTTAGAACCACTTCCTGTTACATGGGAAAATAGTGAAATTTGTCAGGCCACCACAGACACACCCTCCAACGAAAAGTCAAAAGCTCTGCAATTTAGCATTGCAAAGGCCTTTAGATGATACTGACCAAATGGTCGACTTCCTGTGGGGTTTAGAGCTTGGTTCCAAGGGACTTTTTGTAGATCTTGATAGATGACCCTACCAAATTTCGTATCTGTACGTTCTTCGTAGCGGGAGAGCTGTTCTCTTGAAATTTTGCAGGTGGCGCTATAGAGTCATTTCTACACGCCCACTTCTGATGCCTATACACCACATGTACATTTTCGTCACTTTTGACGCGTGTGCAAAGTTTCATGAGTTTTCACGCATGTTAAAAAATGCGATTCATTTTGGAGAAGAAGAAAAAGAAACTGAGCACAAACAATTGGGCTTCTGGCCTGCTCCTTGGTGCTCAGGCCCTAATTAAACTCAGATTAGACATGAGATTAAGTAAGTATATGCAAACATGAGCGTCTCTTTATCATTAACCCCTTCGAAGCGTCTGCAGCAGACACTTATTTTGACATGAGGCGTGATGCACATAAATTCACATGACACACTGAACACATATTTTGACATGACGAGTCAAATACATGTTTTGACGAGCTTCGCATCGTGCGCCCTCGAAAAAGAAGTCAACGGCTGCCACTGCCCCTAATATAATTCACATAAGAGTTTATGTCAATGGAGAGAGAGGTGCTGTCTGCAGTCAGATAATGTATTTACAGATTTCCATGAGCTTTTACATAAAAGTGAAAGTTTATTTGTGTAACATTTATCGCCATTATACAAATTTCTGGCCAGCGCTGTGAAAATAAATGGTTATTTTTGCATACATAATCTATGTGCCATTACAGAAAAGAAACACATGCCCAATAACCAATGGGATCAGATGTAGAAAACTTTTCACCATATATACATAGAACATGTATGAAACTGTGTTTTACATGGCAATTTACATAAAAATTACTCATAACACACATTTTGCACGGGATCATGTGTATTTTGCATGTGAAATTTATATGAACACATTTGATTACATGTCTGGGGAGCCAGCTTTGCTTGATTGGAAAAATGAGAATTGTCCTTTAAAAACACTCAAAATATAAATACTTTTTTTTTTACATTTCCTACATTAATAGGGTAACACTTTAAAATAATGGTCAATACTTAATAGGTAGTTACACAAGAAGTAATGCAGAACAAATGGTTAGTGCTGCATTAACACTGTTATCACTACTGGTAACTAATAAAGAAGAGCGATTAACTAATCAGTAGTTAATAGCATACTATTGTTTGGGTTAAGTAACAATTAGTTACTTATAACTTATTTAATAGTCATTATTAACTAATCCTGGTGAACAATACATTAATTAAGACTTATGTTATCTATATTGATTCATGATTAAATCAAATCCAGAACGTAGAATTGACGTAAGACTAGAAACGTAAGAATTAACCCCATCTTAATTATTTAATTATTATCACTTGCTTTAATGGTAAATAGTTACCATAATAAATCCATGTTTGATTTTGAACCCATACGCTGTCACTTTAAGGAGGGGGAGGAGCATGACGTCATGCGGAAGTCACTCAGACAGCAAGCGCGTGCTGCGGCTAATATATTAGAGCTGTTGTGTGATTAACTGAACACATAGATTCAACAAGAAATTGGAGTTATCTTTTCACAAAGTGCTAAAGCTACAGAGAAGAGAAGCGTAACAGAGAAGAGAAGCAAAACAGGAAGAGATTTTTCTGCGATGCAAAGAAACAACCAAAGCCAGGCACATGGATTAACAGTTGCCATTTTGTGTTAAATAAGTAACGTTAATGTTAGCCTTTCTGAGTAAAATCTTATGTAAAATATGGCACTGGCTACTCATAAATTAAATATTTAACATTTAATAATCTGTGTAACTATTAAGTATTTTTAAAGAATTTATTAAAAATATGTACATTATGATGAGTCGTATGTTTCTACATGGATGCAGACAAAGGTCCGCTCTACTGTTTGTGTTGTTTCTCGCTACAGTTTGCATAACTTTACTTTATGCCTTTACAGTACCATTTTTTTATTTGTAATAGTGTTGTTATTATAAAAGTACAGGATTGTCTTTACTAGGGGGTTACCATGATTTGTACCTTAGAATACAATTTCTTATAATTAATTGTGCTAATTACTAGTACATTACCATGTTTTTCACTTTAAAATAATGGTCAAGATTTTAAGATTTATGTCTTAAATCCTGAGTAATTACTAATAAGTTACCGTGTTTTTTTTACTTTAAAATAATGGTCAAGATTTTAAGTAATTTCTTAAGATTTATGTCTTAAGTCCTGAGTTATTACTAATAAGTTACCGTGTTTTTCACTTTAAAATAATGGTCAAGATTTTAAGTAATTTCTTAAGATTTATGTTTTAAGTTCTGAGTAATTACTAATAAGTTACCCTGTTTTTAATAAGCTAGCTGCCAGTAACTTACTGTACATTTTACATTTATGTTATTTATGTAACGTGGGTGGCTTTAATGAAAGCGATGAAGTTTAATCCATTTGCAAAAGGTGTTTATTAGAAAAATCCCAAAAAGGGCCAGCAAACATATCCATTAGGGGTGATCCAAAAACGTAATCCAAAACAGGCACAATATCAGGGCAGGCGGCAAACAGGCAATAAATCCAAATAACAGGCACAGGTCAGAAACAGGAACAGAATACAAATAACAGGATTACAGATAATTCAATTCAATTCAATTCAATTCAATTTTATTTATATAGCGCTTTTCACAATACTCAATTGTTTCAAAGCAGCTTTACATTAATAGAAGCAGTAAAAGCACAGAAAAATGACAGATAGCACAACATAATACACACTAGCATAAGCTGTCAAATTTGCTGAGGCTATGACTCGACATTATGAACGAGCGTATTACTAATGTAACGTCTAGGAGAAGATGCTAAATTAAGCCCAAGCAGGCTACCTCCCCGGGGTAAAAAACCCCCTAGGAGAAAAAAAAAACAAAAACCCCGGGTTGTTGAGCCGAGGAAAAAAAAATAAAAAGTCCTAGGAGGGAAAAACCCTTGGGAGATATATATGTATATAAACACATATAAACGGATAAGGAGATTAAGCGGGGATTAAGCGGGGTTTAAGCGGGTTCTGCCGGTGGTCGTTGGTCAGGCATCAGCTGGGCATCACAGTGATGGACGACCAGTAGATCAGAGGTGAGTCGACTTCCACATCTACCGGAACTGGGTCTGTTTGTCCCATTGTCCTCAGGGTCGAGGACAGGACAGGGAGAGAAAAACAAAATCATATTAGCGTAGGGGCCGTTCACATGTAATGCAAGTGTCACACAGTGATGTGGTTTAATCAGCTTAGTTTCAGACAGACTAACTATTGCGGCATAATTATATTATCCACAGTTAACAGGAACAGATTCAAGCAAGAACAGATTCAGACAGGTAACAGAGTGGTAAGGCTAAACATTAATCAGCAGCTAACAGGTGAACAGGAAGTGACTTATATACAAAACAGACAGGAAGTGTGAAACATGGCAGGATGTATATCAAAATAAAAGCCAGAACAGGATGTCAAAATAAAAGTCCAAAATACAAAAATACACAGAATACAAGAAAAACACAGAACAAAACCATTACAGAACCCCCCCCTCTAAAGGGCGACTCCCGGAGCCCAACAAACAAATCATCAAGTCCAATAGAGGGTGGGTGGGTGGGTTGGCCAGGACCTCTTGGCAAAGGCAGGGCAGTTCAGGGGAGGTCCTGGGTCGTGGGGCCAGGATGGTCCTGGATCATGGGGCAGATGCGGGCCTGGGTCATGGGGCAGATGCGGGCCTGGGTCATGGGGCAGATGCGGGCCTGGGTCATGGGGCAGATGCGGGCCTGGGTCATGGGGCAGGCTTGGACCTGGGTCATGGGGCAGGCTTGGACCTGGGTCATGGGGCAGGCTTGGACCAGGGACATGGGGCAGGCTTGGACCTGGGTCATGGGGCAGGCTTGGACCTGGGTCATGGGGCAGGCTTGGACCTGGGTCATGGGGCAGGCTTGGACCTGGGTCATGGGGCAGGCTTGGACCTGGGTCATGGGGCCGGCTCGGCCCAGGGTCATGGGGCAGGCTCGGTCCTGGGTCATGGGGCAGGCTTGGACCTGGGTCATGGGGCAGGCTTGGACCTGGGTCATGGGGCAGGCTTGGACCTGGGTCATGGGGCAGGCTTGGATCTGGGTCATGGGGCAGGCTTGGACCTGGGTCATGGGGCAGGAATGGACCTGGAACACAAGGAGAGGAAGGGTCTGAGCACACTTCGGCCTCCGCCTTGGTGTCCTCTGCCTCCTTCCTGTGTCCGGGTACTACCCCCCCCCCAAAAAAAAAAAAACTTGGGAAAGCTTCCGTGGACCAGGGTGATGATATTCCAGATGGTGGACCAGACGAATCAGATGAGCCAGGTGAATCAGACGGGACAGGTGAGCCAGGTAAGCCAGACAAACCAGACGGGACAGACCAATCAGACGGGCGAGACGAATCAGACGGGCGAGACGAATCAGACGGGCGAGACGAATCAGACGGGCGAGACGAATCAGACGGGCGAGACGAATCAGACGAGTCGGGCGAGACGAATCAGACGAGTCGGGCGGATCAGATCAGACGAGTCGGGCGGATCAGATCAGACGAGTCGGGCGGATCAGATCAGACGAGTCGGGCGGATCAGATCAGACGAGTCGGGCGGATCAGATCAGACGAGTCGGGCGGATCAGATCAGACGAGTCGGGCGGATCAGATCAGACGAGTCGGGCGGATCAGATCAGACGAGTCGGGCGGATCAGATCAGACGAGTCGGGCGGATCAGATCAGACGAGTCGGGCGGATCAGACCAGACGAGTCGGGCGGATCAGACCAGACGAGTCGGGCGGATCAGACCAGACGAGTCGGGCGGATCAGACCAGACGAGTCGGGCGGATCAGACCAGACGAGTCGGGCGGATCAGACGAGTCGGGCGGATCAGACGAGTCCAGGGGTTTGGGTTCAGGGCCTTGAGGAACATGGGAAATACCAGAGCAAACGGCAGACCAAACACACCACAGGGCTATGGCAAATTCAGAAATTACTGAGTCAATAAGACATACCTTTGTGGTAGTCGGTTCAGGCATGACAGACATTTTGACAGCAGGTGCAGGGTGAACAATAGCTCTCATCAGTGCAGGTGTGGTGGTGATGATGGCCCTCTGAAACACAGGTGCTGGAATGGTGGTAGCTCTCTCATAGACAGGTACAGAGACAGGCAGGATGGCGGCCATTTTGGGAACAGGCAGGATGGCGGCCATTTTGTGATCAGTCATGGTGGCGGCCATTTCAGGAACAGGCATGGTGGCGGCCATTTCAGACACAGGCATGGTGGTGGCCATTTTAGAAACAGGCATGGCTTTAGTTATTGCTGGTGAGATGGGTGCTGTGGGAGTGTGAAGCTCTTCATTAATGGCTCCCACAGTGAAGGAAGACCCACTCCATATCAACGCTAAGTCAATGTACTTTTCTAACTTCCAATGAATAGTATTCACTGGCATCAGGCGGGACACATCATAATCCAAACCACAACGAAATAAGTCCATGAGAGCCACATCATTATAATCGACTAAATAGCATAAGTCCAAAAAATCCTGAACATAATTCTCAATGGGGCGGTTGCCCTGACGAAGACGTAACAGACTTACTGCAGGGTTCATAATGCTGGTGGGAAATACAATCCTTTGCTGGATTCCGGTATAGGCTGATTAATCTGTAACGTGGGTGGCTTTAATGAAAGCGATGAAGTTGAATCCATTTGCAAAAGGTGTTTATTAGAAAAATCCCAAAAAGGGCCAGCAAACATATCCATTAGGGGTGATCCAAAAACGTAATCCAAAACAGGCACAATATCAGGGCAGGCGGCAAACAGGCAATATATCCAAATAACAGGCACAGATCAGAAACAGGAACAGAATACAAATAACAGGAACAGATTCAGACAGGTAACAGACTGGTAAGGCTAAACATTAATCAGCCGCTAACAGGTGAACAGGAAGTGACTTATATACAAAACAGACAGGAAGTGTGAAGTGAAACATGGCAGGATGTATATCAAAATAAAAGCCAGAACAGAACAGGATGTCAAAATAAAAGTCCAAAATACAAAAATACACAGAATACAAGAAAAACACAGAACAAAACCATTACAATTTACTGGCAGCATTTTGTTCAAAGTTAAATGAACATGAAACATTTTTTTACTTTATCTTCTACAGTAAGTTACTGGCAACCAGCTGCAAAATTACAGCAATTTTTTTAGAGTGTAACAGAGGTTGAAAACATGGAATCTGTATTTTGTGAGGTAAGTTAGTTAGAGATTAAGAGGTGTATTCCTTAGGTTGTTTATGGTTAAATCAATAAGATAGAAAACAGAATAAAAATGCTTAAAATTAAATGTATATGGTAATATAAGAATCGAATCCTAAAGAGTTACCATATTTGACCCTTTCAGTGATGATAGGTAACATGAGTAATTCAAAGTAATTAAGTAAACATATTTTTTTTCAAATTGTATTATTTATAGTTACAGCAGTGGTTCTCAAACGGCCCCCAAATTTTATAACATTTTGTAAAGTACATTATCATAAATTCTGTGTAATTAAACCTCAGAAAAATAAGGCTACTAACCAACAGCACCAAATTGTAGAATTTAATATGTTTTGTGTAATAAAAAATAAATAGATTTTACAATTTGGGGGGGCACGCTGAAAAAGTTTACAGGATCAGACTTTATTTATTGGTATGTGACTGTTGATATGTATTTAATTCATAGTTACTTGAAATAAGTCTTAGTTAATGTATTGTTCACCTGTCACGGTTAATCCGTGTCATGTCTTGTCTCTGTTCCGATTGTTATCACCTGGACATTCATTGATTAATTACCTGCCTCATCACACCTGTTTGTCATTTAATCTGTGTGTATATATACCTCTGTCTTCTGTTTGCTCACTGCTGGATCATTGTCATTGATACCCTGTCTGTTCCTGTGTTAAAGTTCCTGTGTTCATGTTCCTGTGTTCCTGCCCTCGTGTTTTTATTATTAAATGTTATTTATTAGTGATGGGGAAATGAAGCTTCGAATGAAGCACCGATACTTCTCTTACTGTTTCGAACCATGATTCGAAGCCTCAACGAGGGTGTCGAAAACAGCGCCATCTTTTGGTTAATAAAACATATAGCAGTTGCTTCTGGAAAAAGCTCCGTCAATGAAGCAACAAGCTGATGAAATTCAGATGAATATTAATATTATGTGTACAAATAAAGCTTAGACAACATGTCTGTGAATGGTCAATATAATACATTTATTTACTGATTAAAGTGTGGCAATAAATTCCAGTATGAGTTAATATTCATATGATTCAATACTGTGTTGTACAGAATAATGTTCACAGGCATATAGTAACAGACGCGCACACAAGTATAAATAAATACAATACTATATATACAGTATTATGTGGGACCAAAATGTGAATAAGGCAAATAACTCATAAAAAACTTCTAGGGTTCGAACCTTCTGACACGCAAAGCGAAGCGCGCACGTGACTAAGCAGAAAGTGAAGCTTCGTTTGTCTTTGGTCACGTGATTTCAACGTTAACAACACAAGCTTCGAATCAAAGCTTCATCTGGCACGCCCACTTTTGCTCGACACAAGCTCCGAAGCCTCGCTTCAAATGTAACATCACTATTATTTATTTTGAACCTTGCATTTGCGTCCTGTCTCTCCAACCCTGTCGTGACAGAATGATCCAGCCTAACTGGACGCAGCAGGTTCACGGAGGGCGGCTCCCCCAGGAGTTTCGTCGAGGGGGAGTAGTGACATCGGGGTTCATTCCCCATCAGCCCCGATGTCTCTTGGGGACCACCGTGAGCGATCGCTCGCTCCTGCGGGCCTGCGGGAGGAGGATCGGCCCAGGCGGTCCCCCAACGGTTGAGTCGTCGTCGACGGTCCCTCGGAGGACCACCATCCTGCTCGCAGGGGGATCCGGAACGGACCACGCCCGATCATTTCCCCGGGGTGGCTACCGAGGGTCTCCGTTTCCGCGAGGGGATAGGAGATGATTTCCGGGGGCATCTGATCGTCGACGATTCCCAGGAGGGGGGTAATTCGTCTGCCTCGGTTCTCGGAGCGATCGCTCCGGTTCTCCTGGCGCAGTCCAGCCAACCATCCTGTTGGTCTCATCCCGGCGGCTGCCGGCTTCGCCAGGGTCCCCAAGCCCTCCACCCCTCCCTTGGACTCTCGCTACCAGACTTTGTTTTTGTTGTGTTTTATGTGAGTGTCTGGTAGCCACTCGTAGAGGGGAGGGTAATGTCACGGTTAATCCGTGTAATGTCTTGTCCCTGTTCCGATTGTTATCACCTGGACATTCATTGATTAATTACCTGCCTCATCACACCTGTTTGTCATTTAGTCTGTGTGTATATATACCTCTGTCTTCTGTTTGCTCACTGCTGGATCATTGTCATTGATACCCTGTCTGTTCCTGTGTTCATGTTCCTGTGTTCCTGCCCTCGTGTTTTTATTATTAAATGTTATTTATTTTGAACCTTGCATTTGCGTCCTGTCTCTCCAACCCTGTCGTGACATCACCAGGATTTTTCAACATTGCAGTAGTTAAAGGGGCCGTGAATTGGTCGATTTTATTGCTTTATGACGTTGATTGATGTCTACTTATGCATTTCGCGTTGTTTTTACATTCAAAAACATCAAAAGCAATAAGTAATACGCTATTTTGTAACATGGATTAGTGGCTGTCTTGAGAAATGGTTCGTTTGAAGGGGCGGGCCGCATTGAAGACCTGAACGTAAACACCCACTGCTATGATTGGACAGCTTCATTCCCCGTCATTACATGTAGGGAAATGTTTTAAAAACATTAATGTGATAAAAATAGCAGCCGAACACAAATATGTTTGAGACACAAAAGATTCTGGGTGCTAAAGATGATACACATAAATGACAATACGTATATTAAAGTAGAAACAAAACTCGACGTGACTAAATTACCGTATAAAATACAGTAAGCGTGCATCCGAATCTAAACTGCGGCTAATAAATCCTTATCAATAACTTGGTATATTTCTATTGTGCTTGTGAGGTTGCTTTTACATTCACGTAATGTTAAATACCACAGTTATATGATAAAAAATAAGCTTTGTTGAGTGTTTGACCTTTCAAACGCAACTTGCCTAAATTACCGTATACAACACAGTAAACGGGCATCAGAATCTAAACTGCGGTTGATAAATCCTTCCTTATAACTAACTTTGTATATTTCTACCTTTAAATTACAGTCGTATTGTTAAGTGTTGTACCTTTATTAATCGTTTAATGTTTTTAGTAAATTAAAACAGTCAACAAACGTATTTAGACACGGATGTTACAACAGGACATATCAAGCAATCTCTTTTAACAAAGCAATAGTGAAACGCAGTAACTTAAATAAAGTAAAATGTCTTACTGTGAATTATACTGCTGTGTCATTGTTGTCAGATCCAATATAAGTGGTGCTTCTGAGTCTCTCTGCAAATCCAGCATCGACTTCTTTACAAATGAATCCATGTCCACAACGTTAACAAACGCTCCCCACACGAGCTGGAACTTCTTCAAAAGCAAACTTTATCCAAGCATATTGCTAATGTTAAGTTCCAAGCCTCCGAATTGAAGTATTTAGCTTCTGTGTTGTTCCCATGGTTGTTCCCATGCGGGTTTCCATGGTATCATAACAGATCACCGCGTCAAAATAAAAGTCTCTCAGAAAAAAATGTATTTAAAAAGTCATTTTGGTTAAATTTGTCAATTTTTAAAGACATGTTTACTTACTGAGACACACGTGTCACGCGAAGCTGTGGGCGGGGCTACAAAAGTAGACTTGTCCTTTTGGTTATGGGGAGGTGTTTCAATTGTACTTTGACGTCATAGATTTCCGAATTTTTCACTGGAGTGTTTAGCTGGCTTGGTGCCAAAGACGGTTATATTTCAGTAGCACGGACGTTTTCAGTTCTGAAACTTGCAGGATGTTCATTTAAATATGATGACCTCTTATATAACAAATTATCAAGTTAAAATTGAGTTTTTGATTCACCGCTCCTTTAATATGTAACTAGTTGTTACTTAACCCAAACATTAGTTTGCTATACCTACTGATTAGTTAATCGCTCTTCTTTATTAGTTATCAGTAGTGATTTCAGTGTTAATGCAGCACTAATCATTTGTTCTGCATTAGTTCCTGTGTAACTAACTATTAAGTATTGACCATTATTTTAAAGTGTTACCATTAATAGTTGATGGTTTAACCAGCATCAGTCCTGTTTTAATCCATATAACATTATGTCACAAAGTGACAATCTTTAGAGGCGGAACCAAAGTTAAGGAAGTTTGGTTCCGCCCGGAAGTGTTTCCACCCGGGCCGGAAAGGAAGAACACCGGAACTTCCGGTAACGCCGCGGGAGGGAAAATCTGCAAATTAGACACAGCTGTGCCTAGTTAACGGGACCGGCGATGATTGGAGGACACGCCGGGCAGGCCAGTATAAAAGAACAGTTTAAATCACAGTTAGAGGCTGGTTGTTGATGTTGTACTGAAGTGCTGCGTGTACTCATCGGGCACGTTGCTGGTAGCGGTCCGGCTCTCTTTCCCAGGCTGAAGCGGTATAGTTAGAGAGATATTGTGAACATTAAAGGTTGAAAGACGAACGGATGATATCGTAAACAAAGACACAACACAAGGAGAAGAACGGAGTATATGTGAGTACAGACCTGCAAGTGAATTGTGGAAACGCTGAAAGAGACGCCCTGTTCTGCAGGGTTGATGTTGCCTGTTGTGTGGACCAAAAGCAAAGGACAGTGAGACAAATAGTTCCCAGTATTCGTGAGTATAATATTTCGTGAAGACGCTTTGCATACTAACCTGTCTTTCCAGTGGATACCTCCAGGAGAAGGAGGGCAGCCCTACCCCTAATATAGCGTGGTGGGTGAGCCGAGGGAATATTCGACGAAAGCTAAGCACAGCGACAAGACCATCAGCTAGACCGTATTTTCCATCACCAATCGGACCTGGGCAGAGTGGAAGGAGACGGGCGTCCTTTGTGTACACTTGAGCATGGTGGGTGAGTCTTTGTGCTGTGGAAACTTTCACTTTTGACGTGGTGCTGTGTACTGCTGTGTATTGCTGTGTGTCTTGTCAGACAAACCCCCGCCTTCGTACACTTTGTCAAAGGAAGACGAAGAGGTTGCCGGTCTTAGTGAAAAACATCTGAATATATGTTGTGAATACGCTTCCGGCCTACGTAGCGAAGCGGTGCCACGGAACAATCTCCCGTCCAGACGTTTGGGGTATTTCTAAAGAACGGCGGTGAAGAACTGAACGATTGGTGTACGTGTGAGTAAGATTAAGGGTCACTACTGTTGATGCTTTTACCTACGTAATACTTACTGTTGCAGAGAGTGAGGTGTAGGAATTCCGCCGTCCCGTGGTCTCTACAAAGGGGCGCCCCTGCTCGGTATACGATCGCCTAACGGCAACCAGAGGAGGGCAGCGCTCGGCCTGGTGTGACGGTGCGATGTGTCCACCCCTCTGTGACCATCGAGCTCGTCGTGAGGGTCTGTCCCCGACGCTGCCTGGAAAACTGCTTGTCGATCTGACCTATTGAGAAAAACCAATTGTTGTAAGTCCGCCACCTAGTTGTATTATATTGGACCCCTTTCTAAGTCTGTTGATTACAGGGACAGAGAACGCACCGCACCGAAACGGAACGCAAGGAGGATCCCAAGAGAACGAACTGTGTGAAACCTGTACCTACCGTGAGCTGTAGTCAGCGAAGAGGTGAGAACAAAACCAAGTCGAACTAACTGTGCCTTTGTGTCCCAGCCATCGCCGGTGGAGAAAGAGAAAGAGACCGTCGCCTGTGGAGAAAGAGAGTGAGCACCAAGAGAATGAACTGTGTGAAACCTGTACCTACCATGAGCTGTAGTCAGCGAAGAGGTGAGAGCAAAACCAAGTCGAACTAACTGTGCCTTTGTGTCCCAGCCGTTGCCTGTGGAGAAAGAGAAAGAGAGTGAGCACAAAGAGGACGAACTGTGTGAAACCTGTACTTACAGTGAGATGTAGTCAGTGAAGAGGTGAGAACAAACCAAGTCGAACTAACTGTGCCGTTGCCTGTGGAGGAAGAGAAAGAGAGAGTGAACGATACGACACGACAGGGAACAGTACAAGCACGTGTGGGAAGTCCCAGTGAAGAGAGAAAAGGTACGCAGACAGGAAAAACAACGCCAACACTCATTTTGCTTTTATTCTGCCTCCAGGAAGGAAAAGGAGGGCGCCACGGGTAGAAGGGACCAGGCAAGAGCCTGATTTTCTACGCCCCCCTCCCCCTCTCCCCGCCGTTGCCTTGGCCGTAGCCCACCTGGAGGGCAGAGCCAGAGACCCTAATTTTAATTGCCCTTTCCCATTTCTCCCAAGTTCTTTTAAATATTTAATTAAATAAAGATTTGTTTTATACTTACTCATCCTCGTTGTTGTCTGGTCATTGGGTTGGTTTTGGGGACCTCCTCGAGGTGGAAGTTGAAAAGGGGCGTGGCTTTAGACAAACCATAGCCGGCCCCTGGGTGTGACAATTACAGAGGTGCAAATGTAGATGATCCTCTGTGTCACTGTAGGATTTTCAGGTTTATACTACTCTATATAATAATATGTCAAAAAAATGTATAGAGGGTTTTAATGTTTAGGACATTTGCACACCAGGACAATGCAGAATGCAAATGAAATGCAAATAAATACATCAAGTCATGTGGTGCGTTCCATTCAACCTTAAGTGGACTGCGGAGTGGACAGGGTATTCCGCCCACCTTAAGTGAGATTCCAATCCGAAGAGAGTGAAACTGTTCAGTTCAAAGGGCACTGTGCACGGCATAGGGAATCAGGGAACATCGATACATCACTTCACAGGAAGTGGAGAGCGATAATTTCCCAACTGTCATTGCGCGCATCACGTGATCACCAGTCAGAACGGCCAGACTGCTATGCAATTATACGACCATTGATGAAACACACACATATATACACATAGTTAACAGAATTAAAGTTTATTTTTATATTTGCATGACAGTTACAGCAGGGCTTCAATTCTGTTTATAGTCAAGTAATAGCAGCAATAGTCAATTAAAGTGTACGTTTTTCATTACATAGTACTCAATGTTTTTATTGTATAGTGTACATATTTTAAATGTGATAGTAAGGTTGTTTTCACATATGTTGGTGCGCACCGTGGTGCGGCCTCGAAGCGCACCAAAATACATTGTATCATTTTTCAGTTAGTGCGGTCCGTGTTCACATATATATATTTTTTACTTTATTCGAAATGCCGCACCTTACACCATGTGACAACGGTCAGCGCTGTCATTGGTCTCTGACAGCTCTTACCGTCTCATGACCACCCCCACGTTTCCACGACAACCAGCCTGACAGGGAGAGCGCAGCTATCAAGATGTGGAGATAAACGATGCACGTCTTTGCAAAGTTTCTTTGCTTTAACGCAAAATTGCGCAGCTGTTCTATTAAAGCCTTTCTCACGGAGCCGTTTGCCAAAAAGCCCGTAATGTCACTATTTGTGTGTGGAGGACAGCTATGCATTTATAAAATCATCAGCTCAAACGTAAAGGAGACAGCGAATCTCTATGCAACGGACCAGGATTGGCTTGTTTGTTGTTAACCAACAATATAACACCCGGCTCACGTCACAACGGACGCCCAGTGGCTAAAACATGTGGATAACTTCCTGTATTTGGTTCGGCCCGAGGTCCGGCAGTGTTCACACCACAGGTGGGTCGCCCCAGAGTTCGGCGACAGCCGCTCCGAGACCACCTGTTTAGAGCGGTCTCGGAGCGGCCGTTTAGTGCGCACCCGAGTGCGGCTGTTGTGTTCACACTGACCCAAACGCACCGTACTCGGAGCGACACGTCATTTGGGCCGACCTAAACAGTGTATATGTGAAAACACCCTAAATATATATATATATATATATATTTACTATGTTATATCAATCTGCGCGACCCTGTCGTTGACTTTCTTTGCTGACATTTGCAGGCCGTTCCAAATGAGCGGTTATTGTCCGTGAAGTCCACTTCAACTGATATACCGTGCTCAGGGAGTAGGGAGCAGTGAACCCTCCGTAGGGACCCTGTCAAATGGAACGCACCTCATGTCGAACTCTGCTTGAATCATATCAAATTAATCGTGGCCAGTGAAAATACTGAGTGGCTAGTAACTGGAAAAGTTTGTCAAGCCCTGCATGTTTAATTAGGATAAAATAATTCATCATTCAGAGGAGGAAATAACTGCTATTGCAACACTGAGTTTTTTATAGTAAAAAACCCCAAGGTTCACGAGTTCACACTTACAAATAAGTTTGATATATTACATTTGTAAATGTATTTGGCAAGCTGTCCGGAGAGAGGGCTCTCAGGCTATGTTTACACGTGGGCGACAATTTTCATAAACGGACATTTCAACCTCTCCAGTTTCAAAAATAATACTGTGCACACATGTCAGTTTTCAGAAAAGTGTTTATTTACACGTACGCGTGCATATATGCCGTAAGAGAAGCTCAAGCCCACGTAAGCCAATCACCGGCAGCGCTGGTGGTGACGCAAACTGGTTCTTCATGTTGGAGGGAGGAGTTGTTGCAGTAGGTGGTTGATGACGTCAACGTACCGCAAGAGCGAGTTGAGAAATCACACGTAGAGGTCTAATTTCTAATCGCTCTCACGGTACTTTGACATCATCCGTCTGTCGGTTCTTGCAGCGCCGCATGAAGTCAAACACGCGTAAAAATGCTGACCTCGTCTTGCACTCGTCTCTGCTCCTCGACATAATGGAGTAGCTGTATTTGCAAATACAAACACACGAAACGAGTTTGCACGAACATAAATGTGATCTTGGAAGCATTCAGAGTAACAGTCACATGTAAACATAGGTCGCACTTTTGACGTAGGTGCGAGCTCTGGCGCATACTTTGTGACGTTGCCTGCTTAAACATCCGTTTGTCTCAGTTTACATGCAACCGTGCAACCGAAGATTTTCAAGATCTCCACTCTAGCCGGAGTTTTTAGAAACAATCGGTTTCAGAGGCAAGTTCTCCGTTTGGGTGTAAACGAGGGGCACAAACGAAGGTAAATCTCTCAGTTTTTAAAAATAACCATGTACGTGTAAACAAAGCCTGAGCTCGGAAATAGGCCCGAACACAGAGTACCCCCCCAGGTGAGTGAGAGGAGATGGGGTGGTGGAGGGATTCTGAAGACTGTAGAGAATCCTTAGGTGAGTTTGACTATAGCCGTTTCTCAATACCAAGTACGCCAAACTTGGACATGTGTCCTTCGTAGTTCGAACTTGCAAGTTCAGACTCGGAAGAACGAACTCCTGACGCGAAATGCATTCTGGGACACATCACTGTCATAAGTCCACACAAGTCTCCTCTGATGCATCCTCGATAAAATGGGCGGATCAAGAACACATCCGGGGATTTTATGTGAACTTGGGCTTGATGCGAACTGTGAATTGGAACAGTACTTGGGCCGCGACTGATGACGTTTCACAAGTCCACAAGAACACAAGTACAGACAAGAAGGCATATTGAGAAACGGCTTATGATTATATATGGGCTTGCCTTCTTGCTGATTGGGTAGATTACTGATTGTGGACAGCTGGTGATACTAGAGTATTTGTTGATTACTGATTGTAGACAGCTGGAGGCACTTGAGTAGTTTATTTGACTTGTTCCTCCCAAACTACGTTAATGGTATTTATTGGGGAAATCAACTTATAAGTGTCTAGACTACGTAATTACATTCCTAAAAACTACTGGATTAATTGACAGATTATAATTTTTTTTATAATTTTTTTTTTTAGTTTATTTATTTTTATTTAATCTGCTGCTCACACTCCAGTCCAGTAGGTGGCGGTAATGCACCTTTAAGCTGGTTTGCCAACCGCCAATTAAACCGATTAAGAAGAAGAAGAACTACGTTAATAAAACATCGGCTGCGTCTGAAAACTCTAAATACGCACAACCGGCGCAACGTCATAGAATGTCCCTAAACAGGTTCACGCCCACTTTTGGGGGAAATCACACTAGACGTTCCATTGGCTTCCATTCAAAATAGCGGAACAAAGCAACCTTCGTACACAGCCGGCAGGCGTAAATAACTTATGAAATCACTCAGATTAAACATGTTGAGTAATTATCTGTCCACCCTGCCCGCCATAGAGCGCGAAAGACAAATCAACACATCCAATTTGGTCAACACAAAAACATGTCTCCTTCACTCTCACAGCATCAAATTTGTGTAACAACGCTCCCTATTGGCCAGAAATGTCTTACCCGGACATTTACTCGTACCTCATCGAGTCAACAGGGAAGCATGTGAAGGATTTTACTTCGTATTTGAAAGTTACTTCGTATTTATTTATTATGTCTTTATATTTAGAGTAATGAGTGCACTTTTCCGTCGAGTCATACAACTAACTGGTTAAGCAATATTTCCAGCAATCACTGGATGGCGTTGCTACACAAAATCTGATGCTGTGAGAATGAAAGGGACATGTCCCCACATTGACCAAATCAAACGTGTCAATGCATCCCTCGCGCTCCACGGCAGGCAGGATGGACAGATAAATACTCGACATGTTTAATCTGAGTGATTTAAGTTATTTACGCCTGCCGGCTGTGTGGGAACGTTGCTTTGTTGCGCTGTTTTGAATGGAAGCCAATGGAAGCGCTGCTTTTTTATCCCCCGAAAAGGGGCGGTGACGAAATTTACAGTCAAGTTCCCGGATGTGCCGGTAGTCCGTATTGCTGCCTTCTGAGGCAGCTTTCCAAGGCAGGAAGGCATCAAGGCATGTCCGAATTCAATGTTTGGTTTACTTCCTGTCTCCTGAGATACCTATGCGTGGACGTACATTGAGAATGTGATTGGTCGAGCAAAAATAAAATGGCGGCCAAGGACGCGACTGGACCACCAATTTAGTGTAAATAAAGGTAGATTTTCACCTTTTACACCTTTTAATTGCATTTCTAGCGAGAAATTAGTATTGTAGTTTTCAAATATGTGATTAGTTATCACAAAGGCGCTCTCTGTTTATATTTCAAACACGCTGCCTTAGAAGTGTGTCCGAAAGTCTTTCTCTGAGCTGCCTTCATACCTCCGAAGTCATTTCCTCATGAGGCAGCGAAGCAACGAGTCACTGCCTTGAGTTTTCGGACGCAGCGATCATTTACGCAGTGCTCATGGGAGTTTCTTACTGTCACATTGCGCATTGTTTCACAGTGAATAGATTTTTATGATGATGATGATAAGTGCAATGTAAACATAAAACTTGAAAAAATATCAACGCGTAACATTTTCAACAGCATTACTCTAAATACCATGAGTGCATTTATATGCTATATGTATTTACATATATAGAAACTGCCATGGTAAACTAAGTTGTTAAGCTTTTAAGTGAAATAAGTCAGTTGTTTTATTATTATAAGTCTACCTGATGAAAACGATGTTCATGACTGTGTGTTGTCAACAGTGCCACCTGCAGGCCTGAACAGATAATCTACTGTTTAAAAACAACACAACGAAGACTTAATAAATCACGCACTGATCTACCACAAACAACTGGAATTTGTGTACTAGAAAAAAATATAATAAAAAAGAAAGTTTTCAATCCTCAAAACATAAGGGGCTTAAACGATCCTAGCCCCCTGTGCAATTTATTTTGTGAATTCTGTTAAATATAGTTTTCAATAAAATGCATCTTTAAAGACTTTTAATTTCACATTTTTCAGTATGTGACTCTATGTTATCATTGCTAATTCTGTATGCATGTTACACTACAGTTTTACTTTATTTTTTTTCTCTTCTGTTTAAGGACCATTCCCGTTTTCGTGTCATCCATCAAATTAATAAAAATTCTCACATATTTCTCAGTGAAATATGTGTACAGTTTCAGTAGGTTACAGGCTTTTATTGAGGACAATCACATATGCAATCATGCGATGGACACTATTCTTTATCTTTTCTATATATTTAATCATGTTCCTCTTATTTATGTTTTTTCATTTAAATTAGTTTGAAGCAACTCATAACATTTCTATATTTTTTCTTTTTTTTGTAACTTCAAACGTAATAAAATCAAGAATTTGTATTATCAAACAGCGTAAGTTTAATGTAAACTTCAAAAATTGTAGTGCTTTTATTTTGTGTCCTTTTGTTATCCAGGGAGACAGTGTGTTATTTTAGTAACATCTAAAGAATTGGATAGTGACAGAATAGTTATAAATACTATAATACAAAATAAATCTTAATTAAATGAACAACAAATGTGTCATGTTTATTTAATAAAAACGGAAGAAAGAAAAACGCGACTCCGGTGGGACTCGAACCCACAACCTTTGAATCACATCGCTAGACATGCCTAGAAGTCCAATGCGCTATCCATTGCGCCACGGAGCCACCTGTTGATCTCCATGAACATTACACTATATGACATCCAAACGGAAACACTAAACACTGTATTTAGTTGTTCTGTTTTATATTAAAAACATCGTCAACGTTGATTGACGTGTTAATTTTAATCCGCGCCGTCACATTGTGGGGTTTTATATTTTTGGTTGTACTTTTTATGAAACGAGTCAGTTACGCGATGTAGGGATTGGCTGAGACGTTCTGACGTAAGTGACGTCACACGGAAGCGAAAATAAAATGAGGCATCAACTTCTTTAAACACATTGATTTTTAACTACAAACAAGGTAAACGGATATTTACAGCAAGTTAATAATAGCTGTAGCGCTTAAAGAGGAACGCCAGATCGACTGTCTGTTCGCGGTGTTTTACTTTCATTGTGACTGTATTGAGTTTCATGAGGTAGAAACAGTTTTACCTTCCTTTACTGTCATTGCTTATATATTGATTTATTTTACGTAACGTTAAATGTAATGTAAAACTGTATAGTATTCATCACGGTAAATGTTTGTAAGTGCTGGAGGTTAAAATGACATTAAAGTCTCTCGCCTTTGGCTTATACTTCATTGTTTTTTACGTGGAATGATACAGCAGTATATAATTTGTGAGAGATACGTGTACAAACTTGTTTAAATGTCTTGTTTATTTTTACATGTGCAGTATGAGTGACCAGCAGCAGGTGTCGCTGTTACTGCAGGAATGTCTTCGGCGCGCACTAAGCGGACCAGACGAAGCGGGGTGCGCGCTCCCGCAGCAAAGCGGTAATGTCGCAGTTAGTGCAGCAGAGGGCGCCACACTTTAAGATTTTATTTACATTTAAAGGGGTCATATGACATTGCTAAAAGAACATTATTTGGTGTAATTTAATGTGTTTACGCGGTTTAAGGTGGTTACAAAACACTATTTTCCACATAACGTGCATTATTGTTGCTCCTCAGTTCCCCATTCTTTCTGAAATGAGTTGATTTTTACAAACATCATCGTTCTGAAAAGTGCAGTGTTCTCTGATTGGCCAGCTATTCTGTGTGTTGTGGAGCGGAAATGTTACGTCCCTTATCATAGTGGGAATATCAGCTCCAAAAGCAACCTAACACCTCAAAGACAAAAGAAAACATGAAATTGCATTAAATGACCCCTTTAAACATTTAGCGGACGCTTTTATCCACAGCGACAAATTTTTATCACAGTTACACATACAGTCGGACCCAAATGTAAACGTAGTGATTTGTCTAATGATACATTTTGCAGCATTTTTTTTTTTAAATAAATGAAACATTTTGGGGGAATCCTACGAACATGCATTGTTAACCAGTTTTCTTTAGATACGAAGCTACTAGCCACTGTTTTTTATATGTTAAAATTAAGATCATATTTCGCATTTCAAGCAGAATACAGTCTGTTTATTGAATTGAACTTTGACCTTTCATTCTCAGGGTTCTTTCCAGATGAACTGAGCACGCTCTTACAGGAAGCTGCGGACAGGAAGTGGCCCTTCGTAGAAGAGAAATGGCAGTACAAACAATCTGTGACGTCCGAGGACAAAATCAACTCATCTGACCTCATCGGACGACATTTACCTCAGTTACTGGTAATAATCCAGCTGTTGTTTATGGGCAGAAACGGTCTTGTGTTTGGATTTTTTAAGATGTCAAATAAATCTTTAGTGTCCCCAGAGTACATATGTGAAGTTTTAATTCAAAATATCATAAAGATAATTTATTATCAAATTGACGCTTGTAGGTGTGTGCAAAAATGTGTCATTTTTGGGTGTGTTCTTTAAAATGTGAATGAGCTGATCGTGGTTGGATAGTTCAGATTAAGGGGCGGTATTATTATAATGAGATCCCCTTCTGACATCACAAGGGGAACCAAATTTCAATGAGCTGTTTTTGCACATGCTTGTGGAGAATGGTTTACCAGAACTAAGTTACTGGGTTGATCTTTATCACATTTTCTAAGTTGATAGAAGCACTGAGGACCCAATTATAGCACTTAAACGTGAAGTCAGATTTTCATGATATGTCTTCTTTATTGTCATGTAACTACAGCAGTTTCTAAGAGACAGCATTGTAGCCGATGAGCCGAAGTGGGCCGTGGCAGTGGTGTTCTTGGTGGACCGTCTTCTCTATTGGATGGACAGCTCTCATGTGCTTCTGAAGATTGCTAAAGCGTTGCACAAACGTTATCCAGAGATCCCCATCGCCCCTCAGATCATCATCAGACAAGCTCGCGTGTATTTGAACGTCGGTAAGCTCATCTCTCTATATGGACTCCTTTGATTTATAAATCTTGAATTGGACTTGAATTAATTTCTTGGTTTTGATGTAGGTAAACTGCAGAAAGCAGAGTTCATCCTCAGCAGCCTGATAAATAACAATGGTTTAACAGGTAATGCTTATTCTTAACAACTATTTGACTCCTGGTGCTCCTGATGTTTCTGACTGCCGCTGGGTAACTTTTGATTCAGGTTCATGGACGTACGAGAAGATCAGTGACCAGACGCTGGTGCAGGCCGTGAGTCTGCAGGTGAGAGGACAGGTGCTACAGAAGTTAGGTGAGACCTTATAAACAGAGATGATTTTGTTATACTGAAGAGGTCGTTTCACTCACTTTTAAATGTGTTTTTCTTATTGCAGGTCTGTGGATTGATGCGTTTGAACTGATCTGGGCGTCTCTGGTCGGGTTTTATGCTCTTCCCCAACCTGACAAAAAGGTCTGGAGTCTGGTTATGTTTTGTTTAAATTATGTCAAAGATTACAGCGGTCTCCTAGCTAACCCCCCCACCATCATTATAGGGTTGCCATGATTTCATAAAGTAAGATGTGATTCTAGATTAACTTTTTTGTTAGTCCTGGATGAATGTTTTAATCAAAGAAACCCCAAATTAGCCTTAAATCATTACCCTAATCATTTTAAGCCTCTAACCCTAAAGATTACTAAAGATACTAACTAAAGATCATAATAACTAATGATTCTTACCATCAACCAGGTAAAAATAATCTGTCAATTCCTCCAGAAAACTTGAGAGTTGACATTTATTTCAGACAGAAATCTTTTGGATGAGTTTATTGTGAAATTGGCACAAATAATGTACAGTATCACTTTGTGGCAGCGCACACTGCAAAAAAATGACTTTCTTACATAGTATTTTTGTCTTGTTATCAGTAGAAATATTTTAAAATTCTTAAATCAAGATGCATCTTGATGAGCAAAATGACCTAAGAAAATACGTCTAGTTTTTATACACAAAACATATACAATTTAAGTGAATTTGTGCATAAATCAAGCAAAAAACAACAACAAAAAAAAATCTGCCTATGGGTTAAGAAAAATTGTCTTAATTTTTTGGGAATTATGTGTTTAAAAAAAAAGTAAACTCATTTCAAGATTATTTTATTTTCTTACCCCACTGGCAGATTTAGAACTTTGCTCATTTAGAAAATACATCTTGATTTAACCATTTTTATATATTTGTACTGAAAACAAGACAAGTAAGAATCAAGTAAGAAAGTCATTTTTTGCAGCGCAGCAGGAGAATTTTAAATTCATATAGTATTTTTAATATATAAAGTATAAAAGTATACGTTTAATAAAACCAGGGGACCCCCCTAACATATATTTTCCTCAATGGTTATAGGAGGTCCATGACCACCCGTAATCAACTAGCTGAGTATTCTTGTATACTTCAATGGTAGAGCATTGTGTTAGCAGAAATAAAGCTCATTAGTTTGAACCCATCAAAGATTGGAAATGCAGATTTTAAAAAATGTACACCTTGTAAATCACTTTGGATTAAAGGGTCTGCCAGATGTGTAAATGAGTACTCAATCTTCATCTAAAAAAGTACCTCATGAACCTTTATATTTTGTGTTCAGGGCATCGGGACGTCTCTCGGCCTTCTCGCACACATACTCATCTCTATGAATGACAACGACTTTGATGCGCTTCAGAAAAAGACTCATATTGACTTTGTAAGATGATTTGAAACACATTCAGTCTTGTATTTGTGGAGGTATTTGTTTTGAGATCTCTCTTTCTATCTCTTGTGTTTATTCAGAGTTTATTGGGAGAACATCGTAATCGTCTGCTTTCTGCAGCGCAGTCGGCTAAAATGGCTGTCGTGTACAGTCAGTACGGGTCTCTGTATGTCCTGACCAATGTGGTGAGTTTTTACTCTTTCAGAATTTTAAAAGTCAGATTTGTGCTTGGTTTTAATTTATTTAATGTAAGCATCGTTCTGGCTTTGTGAATTCAGGCAACAGATTTAAAATTGTCTTTATTAAAATGTATTAATAATAGTCCAGTATTCAAATGTATTGGCCCGATACAGCAGACGTATTATAATTACATTGCTTCATTTAGCAGATGTTTTTGTCTAGGGCTACAACTAAATGTTACTTTCATAATCGATTTATTTGGGTGATTTATTTTTCAATTAATTGACTAATGGAATTAAAACATAAATATTTATTCAGTTCGATTTTTCACTTAACTAATTTGCTAAATAAGGCAGTAAATTATTGTATTCACGTGTAGAAGTGTACTTTTCGAAGTCCAAAAGCCAAACACTACTACAGAGTTTTACTAATATAAACTGAAATAAAAACGTTTGTGTATATAGTTTGTAAATAGTTAATCATCTTTAAATGTCAAAATATAAATAAAAAAAATGAATTGAGAAATTTAGCCACAGATTAATAAACTTTCGACCTTGATGAGAATTAACATTAACAAGATAAATAAGCCATTATGATATGAAAGTGAGGTAGATGCGTTGTTACCTGGTTTTCCCCCTTACTTTAAAACACTGAATTAATGCGTGTCCAAAATGTGCTGGAGAATGTGACGTCACACACAATAACTAATCGATAATAAAAAATCTAATAAACAAAATACATAATTGATGATTATCGATTTTTGATTAGTTGTTGGAGCTCTTACTTTTCTGAAATGACGGTGTGTCTGATGATATGGAACTAATGCAGCATATTGTCCTCCTTGGCAGTGTGAATTTGAAGGGTAATGGAAATGCAGCAATTAAATGCTCTCACTGTGCATACACACCAGAAGCGAATTAAGTTAAATAAATCACTCGCGTATAACGGTTTATTCGCATCTGATGTGAAAGCCCCATCAGAATACTCTGTTGTAGCAATGGATGATCTTTGGTGTTGACTTTCGCTTTACATTTTTCTTTTTGTTTCTCATTCCAGGTTGCCCAAGGAACTTGTTTGATGTCTTACAGTTTCTCCGACAAATGTTCAGCAGAGGAGCAGCACCTTTATCTTGCTTTAGCTAAGGAAGCTTTCGAGATCGGACTGCTGGCGAATACGACAGGAAACGTCGTCACCAGTAAACTGGAGTTACACACTTTACTCAAAGCGTCTTACTGTTTAGCCACAACACACCGATGGATAACAGGCCCGTCTGAGAAAGTCACCACAGCGATGAAAGCCTGTCAGGAAGGCATGACTTTATTATCCGAGTACTCCACTACAGCAGATATCGCTCTGTGTACCGAGATCATGGTTAAGATACAACAGATTAAGTCGTTGCTAAACGTAAAACGCTTCAGTAATTCAGATCCACGCTCCTTCATCCCCGACAGCTATCGTTCTGTGGAGTTTGGGCCTATGCGGTTCGCACTCGCCGATTTCACAAAGTTGATTGACAGTTTTAGAAAGCACCACAGATCGGTGTGCGAGACTTTCGAGATCAACGCTAGGAGGGTAGGAACAGGAGATCGTAACTCGACTCACAGCTGTATCACAGCATTTCAGATAGACACAGAAGCAGAACGCTCCGAGATCACTGCACGCCCCGAACATCCCAGCGACCTGAAGACTTCTAGCCCACGTGAGGAGGTCATGGGTGGATTCATTGAGCAAAGTTTGAGAAAAAAGTCCAGCGGCACGTTTTCCTCCAGACAGAATTCATCTAGCAGCGGATCATCTTTTGTTCTGGTTGACCCGAGTTGTCTTACTGAGATTTGTGATGATGAACAAAGCAGCCATGGATCTTCTGGAGGTCAAGCGAGGAATCCAAACCACGTCGCTCCTTCGATGCCCAAACACAATGCAGAAGATATTCGAGAGGTGCAAAGCAGTCAAAAGCAAGAGACGCAGGAGCTCTGCACGACTGAAGACGGTCAGCCACCGGTCGCTGGAGATATTGGTAAGAAAAGTCTGAAAGCAAAACCTTCAGTTTCTTTTAGCAGTAGTTTAGACTCATCGTATGAACATATACCAGTCCAAACTCAAAGCAACATCGAAACCATGGAGGACATACTGGACTCCTCACAGTTTGACTGTGGCGCCGCTTCCCTTTCAATAAACTATCAAGATGCAAAGGTCAGGAGTGGACATGGGAGCACATCATCCTATTCGCTGGCCGGCAGCTTTGGATCACGCTCCTCTTGGGAGAAATTGTCCATGAGTCCTGTGAACCATGGTTCTGAATTAAAACAGATGAAGGAGAAGACCGATCGACCGCTTCAGACCACCACTGAGAGCGATCCGTTTGAAGATCTGGGATTTGAGAATCTGTCTGTCCTTGACAAGCATCAAGAGACCGTCAACATCTCCTCCTCTTCAGAAGATAATGCAGAGTCATGCCACAGATGTTTCAAGAACTGCATGATGGGAAGCAATGTGCTGACAGAGCGTGACTACAAGTGTCTGTTTGCTGGAGTTTGTCATAGTTGCTTAATCGAGAGGCTGCCAAACGAACCGATGAAAGCGCTGGACAGCAGACAGCTAAACCGTTCATATGGTGAGTGCTATTAACAAGTCCTCGTCGTGATGTTTGTTCTGAGAACTCACGCCTTTTTATCCTGCAGATGCCATCGTGTTGAAATACTCAAAGGCTTCGGATGTGTGGGTGGGCTTTAAAAGCAGCGTTTTTATCGGAGAGACGACCGGTGACTGTGGCACGCAGAGACGAGCCGTGGACGTGCAATATCTCCATCAGGAGCAACTGCTGAGCAGGTAACACCCGACCTGAAACTACAGTATTCGTGATCTTCTGTTAAACCCGTTAAAGCAGGATCTCTTTCTGTAATTGTCAGATATGTGGGAAAGGAGTATCTGCAGGAGAAAGGACTTCATGCCCACCTCGATGATGTGGAGCGTCAGATGACCGCACAGCACTACGTGAACGAGTTTAATAAACGTCTCTACGACAATAATGTCACGACTCAGATCTTCTTCATCCCCTCAGAAGTGCTGCTGGTATGAATTAAGAAAACATTGTTTGTTTTTCTACGGCCCTGCTGAAAAAAAACAGCATACCAGCAAGACCAGCATATGTTGTGTTTTGGTGCAGGTTTGCTAGTGAAAACCAGCTAAACCAGCATCAGCACCAGCATTAGCACCAGCTAAACCAGCATCAAACCAGCATTAGCACCAGCGAAACCAGCATCAAACCAGCATTAGCACCAGCTAAACCAGCAATAGCACCAGCTAAACCAGCATTAGCACCAGCATCCCATGCTGGTCATACCAGCATATGTTGTGTTTTGGTGCTGGTATGCTGGTGATCACCAGCTAAACCAGCATAGACCAGCATAATTCCCATGCTGGTCCATGCTGGTGTGATGCTGTTTTTTTCAGCAGGGGGCACTGTAGGAATAGCTGTAAAAGGTCCCGCATGCTCTCTCGTCATGAGATATTAAGACCTGGTGTTTTTGACAGAGGTGTCTTTTAGTGGTTTTAGCTCCACAACTAAAGATGCCAACGTTAATGTGTTTTATACGTTTGTTTGTTTCAGGTTCTGGAGAAGGATCGTATTAAAACGTGTTTGTCTGCAGAACCGTACATGTCTGGAAATTTCATAAAGCTTACAAACAACACAAAACGTACAAAAACTGAGCACGAGGCGACAAAGTTTGGCATCGCTTTTGGTCATTTTACCTACGAGTTCTCCAACTGTGAGGAGGTTGTGGTGGATCTTCAAGGTGAGAGATTTGTTCCGAGAGAATTGTCTTGACTAATACTGTAAATATGACATGTTTTTCTCAAATCACTTTAGTTGGTAAATAAATATTATTTATTTAGATTATGTTGTAAGTGGAGTATATTTGAAGAGTTTCGTTGCAAAAAGAGATAAATCCATTTTTTTACATTTTTGTCAAAACATGTTTATTATTATGTTATCATGTTATTATTTTGTTTTATGGTGCTACTTAGCTGTATTTTTTAAGTTATGATGGTTTAAATCAAAACAAACCAACTGCAGTTGCATTGAAATGAATTGGAATGCAGAACCAAAAAACGCGATTTCTGAACAATTAACAAAATGGTGGTTATCTCGTTTTGCAACGAAACTCTTCATATATAAACATATTACACATGATCTTTTTCAAATACAGTCCAAAACCACATATCGTCACTGTTCACAAAGTGCAGTGATGGGTAGTGGGACAGTGACGATGCAGTGATGGGTAGTGGGGCAGTAACGATGCACTGATGAGTGATGGGACAGTGACGATGCACTGATGAGTGATGGGACAGTGACGATGCAGTGATGGGTTGTGGGACAATGACAATGCAGTGATGGGTGGTGGGACAGTGAGGATGCAGTGATGGGTGGTGGGACAGTGACGATTCAGTGATGGGTAGTGGGACAGTGAGGATGCAGTGATGGGTAGTGGGACACTAACGATGCACTGATAAGTGATAGGACAGTGACGATGAAGTGATGGGTGGTGGACAGTGACGATGCAGTGATGGGTTGTGGGACAATGACAATGCAGTGATGGGTGGTGGGACAGTGAGGATGCAGTGATGGGTGGTGGGACAGTGACAATGCAGTGATAGGTAGTGGGGCAGTGACGATGCAGTGATGGGTAGTGGGACAGTGATGGGTAGTGGGACAGTGATGGGTAGTGGGACAGTGATGGGTAGTGGGACAGTGATGGTGCAGTGATGGTTAGTGGGACAGTGACGATTCAGTGATGGGTAGTGGGACAGTGAGGATGCAGTGATAGGTAGTGGGACACTAAGGATGCACTGATAAGTGATGTGTAGTGCAGTGATGGGTAGTGGGACAGTGATGGTGCAGTGATGGTTTGTGGGACAGTGACAATTCAGTGATGTGACAGTGAGGATGCAGTGATGGGTAGTGGGACAGTGAGGATGCAGTAATGGGTAGTGGGACAGTGACGATGCGGTGATGGGACAGTGACAATGCAGTGATGGGTAGTGGGACAGTGACGATGCAGTGACGGGACAGTGACGGGACAGTGACGGGACAGTGACGATGCAGTGACGATGCAGTGATGGGTTAGTGGGACAGTGACGATGCAGTGATGGGTAGTGGGACAGTGACGGGACAGTGACGATGCAGTGATGATGCAGTGATGGGTAGTGGGGCAGTGATGATGCAGTAAAAAGTAATGAGACAGTGACAATGCAGTGATGGGATAGTGACTATGCAGTGACGATGCAATGAAAGTACAGTGCCGGTGCATCTACGGTACGGTGACAATACCATGGCGGTGTAATAATGGTACAGTGACAGTACAGTGATGATACAGTATAGTGAGAGATTCATTCCTTCGTGTTTGAGGAGATTTCGTTGACACTTGAGATGAAATAAAAACACCCATTCTCATAGTAAGTTTCTTTCTCTGTGTTTTTTTTATCAGGATGGGTCACGAGCAACGGGAAAGGTTTGACCTATCTGACAGATCCCCAGATTCACTCGCTCAGAAAGCCGAGGTCAAGCAACTTCAGACAGACTGGAATCAACAACTTTCTCAAATATCAACATGGAGACAAATGTAATGAAATCTGTCACGCGGCTGGACTCAAGATAATTGACACACAGAAATTACTTCTATAAAGGACTAATCATAATATTTTATTTATAATATAATATATAAGGCCGGTTTCCTAGACAGGGATTAAGTCTAGTCTTGGACTAAATGCATGTTTGCACTGACATATCTTAACAAACCTATCTTAGCATATATCAGTGTCATTGTTTTGTCTTAAAGGCGGAGTCCATGATGTTTGAAAGCCAATGTTGATATTTGAAATCACCTAAACAAACACGCCCCTACCCCAATAGAATCTGGACCTTCTGTTGATAGACCCGCCCCACACATACGCAACCCGGCATTTGATTTGATTTGATTGGCTATAAGTGTGTTTTGGTAGTCGGCCCGTCTCCTGTATAACTAATATAACAAAGGACCAGCCCTGGATTAATCTAAACCAAACTGACCGTGAACGTAATCTAATGTTGTAAAAAGTGTTGTCAGTTAATGAATTCATGTCATCTGAGCACAGAAACTTTTGGATTGAATCAATTAAGTTTCAGTATGTGAAATATCTGTGTCACATTCAGATCTCATTTCACTTCTCATAAGTAGCCTGTTGCATAAACTATTTAGACTAGTCTTACAAGTTAGTCATCACTTTTTTTCTTCAAAACTGATCATAACTGAAGAATGATCTCAGTTCAACCTGAAAAGTAAGACTAATTAGCCCTAACTAATTGCTAATTGGTCAGTCAGTAAGTTAAGAGTATGAGACTAGTCTATGTTTATGCAACTGGCCGCAGGTCTTTAACAGGGCCATGGGAATGTGACATCACTCACTGTTGTGTCTTATGACTGAAACCAGAAGTACTTCATTCCACATTTCCATCAGAATCTCTCTCTCTATCTAATTCATTTTGTTTGATCAGTTGATCGATTTGTGTCACAAGTACTTTGACGTCCGCCTGTCAGTTCTTGCAGCGATGCATCATGACGAACACACATTTTAACTTTTATTAACTCTACTCTTTTTGCCATAATACAACAGTACAATGAGAAACATTGCAATTAAACAAATGTAACTCATACAATTATTACACAACCAACAAGCCAGAGTTAATAATAAATAATTAAAATAAACATACAAAAAATGGAATCATTTAACTAGCAATGTCACATTTGCTTGTAATCTTACACGCTCTATCTAATTGTTTACTTTTACAATTCTTTAGCATAGTACAATGTTTGAGAGAAATTTGGTTTAGAGTCAGACGGATCTGAAATCTGTTGGACACCGATGAGCAGGTAAAGTGACGTCACGATCAGATGATAAACAGGGAAGTGTTCATTAGTGATGAGAGAAACGAAGCTTTTCGAAGCTTCGAATCAATTGAATCAATTGCTTCAAAAATTTATTCAGTTTTTCAAAGCGTTCGAAACACCACACACACTGGCGATAGTGTAAAAGCAGATCTATTCAAACATTTTACACTCTTTTTTTAAACAAAATAATAGCAAGATTTTTATTAATATATATATATATATATATATATATATATATATATATATATATATATATATATATATATATATATATATATATATATTTTTTTTTTTTTAAACGGTTTAACTTAAGACATAATTAAAAGTGTATTATGTGTTTTCAGTTTTATTTAGTGCAAACAAATCACGTTTGCTAAAATCACGTGACTTGGCCAGTTTGAACCAATTGATTCGAAACAAACGATTCGTAAAAGTTTCGAAGCCTAATGAAGCAGTGGTTCGAAAGCGAGTATCACTAGTGTTGATGTGTTGTTTATGTGTAGAGAGTGTTGTGTAAGTTACTGACAGAAACACTTCTCTGAAGCTCGCGATCACAGGACAACATGAATTCATTGCTTTTCTTTGGTCTGTTAATGTTTGTGGCGGGGATTTGTTCAGGACACAAACCTCATCCATGCCGTAAGTATGTCCGTATAAAGATGAATCTAGATTTAAACTTATTTAGCTCACCTCAGTGGTGTGACGCAAGATTTTTATTCAAACGTTTTTTTTTTCATGTCAATGTTATGATCGTTTGCATAGGAAAATAGTTAAATAGAGTCCATCACAGTTCTGAACCTCGGACTGTGAGGTGTTGTTAATGAGTTTAAAGGTTTGTTTTTAATAACTCTCAGGTACTCCACCTCTGCTATCTGGAAGTCTATCTGTGGTGAGTTTTTTTTTTTTACTGATATTAACATTAATAAATCAGGACATTGATGGGTTTATTGTGGTAAAAGTGACGTAAACTTTTTTCGTGTATTAATTACTATCAGCAAATTCATGGTTTTACTACACTAACCATGGTTTAACTATGGGTTTTGACAACCATGGTTGTCAAAACCATGGTTATTTTGTGGTTACCTTGTTTTTTTAAAGGCACAGTATGTAAGAAATGTATATCAATTAATCATAAAATGGCCCAGATATAGACATTAAGAAATCATTTTCATTTCAAATACTTACATCACTGACAACAGTGGTCTGGCCAGAATATTGTCATTTAAAAAGTGGAGTTGCAGCCACCAGTTTTGTGATTGCAATACCAGTTTTGGCCACAATCCTACATACTGTTCCTTTAACTGTAGTAAAACCATGTTTAATTTTCGTAAGGGCTCATATAGTAAAAAGTCCTTATCTGTTTCTCAACAGATAGATTTATTTGAAGAATAATGTTTAATACAGATCCACTGTGAGCTCTGTGATAAGAAGTGTTGGTAAATAAACACCTGCGTGAATTATAAATCATAACTGTGCTTTCACAGCGCTTTAAAACGTTCAGGCAGTGTCTAAGTTGCTTGAAGACATGATACCACTGATCCATGTCATTCTTCCGCCATATTGAACAGAAAACCCAAAAAAGATTCACTGGTCACAAATTTTGTCCGAACTTCACAAAACTGGATTTACACGATCTTTGGACCAAGCCTCACAAATGTTACTAGAAGGATTTTTGACTTTAGGAAGCGTTTGCCCATCACAGCCCAAAAGATACCCATGGCGTAGTCGCCAAACAGGAAGTAGTTCATATCTCAGGAACTCTTTCACATATTGAAACCAAACTTTGTACATGAACTTGGGACTTCATTGTGAGGATGCACAAGATAAAAAAAATTAAATTTATTTTACATTTCACAAATCGCACCAGAGCAAGCACGCTTTTGCAGTTCCTCCGGAAATGCATTTTCTACTTTTTTAGTGAAATTAATAAAGTATTTTTCCATGTAGCATCTCAATATTATGATTGTTCACAGTCACAAAATATTTGCATAACATTGACAAGAATTAGAAAATTGTTCTTCTAAATAGAAACATTGCTAGTTCCCCTTAATTTTAATTCAATTCAATTCAATTTTATTTATATAGCACTTTTCACAATAGTTCAATGTTTCAAAGCAGCTTTACATTAAAGCAACACTATGTAGTTTTTTTACCTTTAAATAATAGCCGTTTCTCAATGTCAAGGATACTTCCTTGGCAGGACTAGTCCTTACAAGTCACTTCCTTCAGAGGCTAGGCGAGGCTCCTTTTAAGCATTCGGAGAACACGTTAAATGGAACAGGCTAGCAAGTGCACGTCATTACGTCATTGCGTGATTGAAAGGTGTGCTTTCGGTGCTGCGCGCATAGGATTGTGGGTGATTTCAGCGCGTGAAGAGCGCAAAGGATACAAATTTGCATCCTTTCCTGTATATGGGATATTTCTCGAACAAAGGACTAAGTCCTTGGATGAAATTTCAAGGATCCTCGACATTGGAACAGTCCTTCGACGGACGTCGATGACGTAGCATCCTCGAAATTCTAGCTTCCGAGGATCCTTCCTTGACATTGAGAAACGGCTAGAGTCTCTAAAATTATTTCAGTGATTGAACAACTTAACTGGACAAATTGTACTGTTGCTGCAACCTGAGCAGCCTCCTAGCTGCTACAAGCACACTCTGAAAGTGTCGGTGGAGGGTAGAGCACACAGCCCCGCCCCTCCCCTGCCTGCAGAAGGGTGTCTGATACCAGGCACTGTTGCGCTTTTCAACCACATGGGGGAGCTGTAAGTCATTTTTACATGGAAACTACATAGTGTTGCTTTAATAGATGTATGAAACCGAGAAAAACGAGGATAGTAATAATGTAACGTATACAGTAAAGTAGTAAGTTAAGCCAAAGGTGGCGGACGCTCCAGGGGATGAAAATGAAAAAACCCTTGAGAGAGATACATATATATTTATGTATGTGAATGGCTAAGCGAATTAAACTGGTTCCGCCGGTGGTCGCTGGTCAGGTATTGGCTTGGCATGTCATAGAAGGACGGTCAGTAGATCAGCGGTGTGATGACCTTGACGGTTGCAGGAACTGGGTCTGTATGTCTCATTGTCCTCGGGGTCGAGGATGAGACAGGGAGAGAGAAACAGAATCCTATTAGCGTAGGGGCTGTTCACTAGGGGTGGCACGGTTCATAAAAAAAAATCTGAACCGTTCGGTTCGCTTGTCTCGGTTCGGAGTGCGTGTGTGTCGTACGGTTCAACGGTTCATGGCATGCGCAATGTATGTAGCCTCGTGCCCTGTATGTGACCTCAGATAGCGTGTTCCCCTTTCGCGAATAGCGCGAAAGAAGAGGTGACTGGTGTGAAGAGTGAGTGCTGCCGGTCATGTTACGTGTATAAATGGCAAGAGGGAGAGAAAAAGAAGTCTGCCCGCAGTTGGAGGATGCGCCAGCGTCGCATAAGTTTGGTGTGTGGAAACATTTTTTATTTCATGTTACCTATGATGACAGCGGAAACAAAACAATACATACAGCCACACGCGACAGCCTTCTCTCCGACCATTTATCTAATCTGAGGTAATGAACACTGTTTTACGTCTTATCGTATTTAGTGCTATTTTTAGCCTTTCGTTGATAAAACGTTTCATTTTGCTAGCGTGTGAAAGTTGCGCGATCTTATTTCATAAACTGCCCCTTAAAGTAATCAGGACAGAAATGGTCAAAAGTGGACAAAAGAGACGGATTTAAATATAACAGGTGTAAACGTTATGTTTCTCTCTCGTCCACATATTCTCTCTGCAGTATTTAAGCAGCCTCTCAGTGATAAATCTTAAAGCTACACTAAAGTTGGCATTTTGATAAATGCAAGTTATCTTTGTGTGCTAAAAATGCACACAAAGTTCATGTAGATGGCAATACACATTCTCTTTTTTGCCAAATAAATGAAAAGCATGTTGAAATCATCAATGTCTTCCCTCTTGCTGTATCAAAATCTCGCCTGGCTTTCCTCAGTGATGTTTCCAATAATGTGCTTAAAGTCAAATTCAGTTTGTGCATGATTACATGATATAACTTTTTTTAATACTGTATCCTAAATTATGGATAATTAATACATTAATAAGATAATACATTTCTGGAGTGTTAAAAAAATAACAACAAGAACCGTACTGAACCGAGAACCGTGACCATAGAACCGTGATACAAACCGAACCGAGGGTTTTGTGAACTGTGCCACCCCTACTGTTCACATGTAATGCAAGTGTCATACATTATAGTGGTTTAAGTCAGCTCGGTTCCAGACAGGCTACCTATTGCGGCATAAGTTTATTACCCAGTATGAGGTATGTGAGTGCTTTGTTCTAGTCAAACTAACTATTGGGGGAAAAGTACATTTACTGGACATTTTATGTGAATGCTTTGTTAAAGAAGAATGTCTTAAGTTTAGATTTAAATTGATCGACTATGTCTGATACCGTTATTTTAGAATAACGTTATTGTAATGTTAAACTAGCCTTAAAATAACTTTAAATTTTTGTAATGAAAACTTCTCTGGCTAACAAAAACAAACCTTGGAAAAGAACATTCTGGAAAAGAACATTGACAGGTGCACTTTTATATGTCGATGACTTTATTAAAGATTATTTTGAAACCCAGAAGGAGAAAAAAAACAAGAGCTTCACATTGAACCTTGTTCCTCTCTCTCTCTTTCTCTCTCTCTCAGAGTGCTAAAGAAGGTCAGAACTGGGCTGTTGCCAAATATCGCTATGATGCGTTTGGGCAGCGCATTCGTTTGTGGGAATTTGGAAAATATGACGACAAATCATTTCATCTGAATATGTTGTTCCTCTTTCGGGAGGTAAACTCGCACTCACTCAGAGGAACTGAAGCACAACACTTTTATGTTATGCACAATCATAAACTTCTTACTGACGGCCTCGTGTGCCTAAACCAAAATTTCTTTTTTGTTTTTCCTTCATGTGTTTTATTAGGGTGTGGTTTACACCATCAGTTACAGGAACAAGACCTGTCAGAAAAATCTCCTCAACACGACCTTTCACCCATCAGAGATTCCCCGTAACGCCTCGCTGATGTCACAGGTAGTTTTGGGAGGTTCCTCTGGACCAGGTGAAGGTCTGCTCGTCAACACCTGGACAGGAGTCGTACCTGAGACTCAAGGTTAAGTCACGTGACTTTTACTTCAACACAGATTGTCTAAAGTTTGTTGAGTATCAAGACAACCTGCTTATTTTTAATCAGGATCCCGAAGCATTTTATGGTCCTGCTCCTTCCACAGAAGAGATATAAATATATTTAGACCATTTTACGCTTCACTTATACTGGCTGAAAATCTCTTCACGTCCAGTTAACAAATAATGTTTCTGGACAAAATCACAGACCCTGTCTTTATCTTTATGCCATCTACATTATGAACAGATTTATTATATAATTAACCCACTGGAGGAATCATTGTGTAAATGAAGTCCTTTATTATTTCTGCAGGTAAATATCTGGCCACTGTCACAGAATTCGGCTGCATCCCTGTCTCGATGTTATATTATACAGCAGAGACGGGCTGGGTGGTCACCAGGTGAGACAGGATTGATGTATGTGGTTGTGATAAATGAAAAATAAAGACACTTTCCATTAATAATGTCAAACTGTTTTTTTTTTCAGCTATTTTAATGCAGTAACCGGGATCGAGGACCCTGACGATTTAAATCCTCCGTCCTTCTGCACAGGCATACAAACAGAAGAGGAAAAACTCAATTTCTTCAGTGCCTTTTTCTAAAGAAAAAATAATAATTTTAACCTCCATACTGTAGCACTTCTAGTAATGTGAATGTGTTTTATTAACCTGTTAGCAAATTTAAATCATCAAACTACTTCTCTTACAGATTTAGAGTTCACAGACGTGAACATGTTTTAGTTTTACTAAATGATAACACAACTCTTTTGATTCGAGCGTTTATGGAGAAATTATTCTGCAGCTGTACAACTATAAAACTATTTTTTTAAAGGGAATAAAAACTTTCAACAATTTGGATGAGAATTGTTTGTTTTTCTATAACATCTAATCTCACGATTTACACACACAAACTCATTGTCTCCATCTTTATTGCTTTCATCATTCAGAAACTTCTTAAATAATGAACTCCTTATCATCCACATCAGTCAAACACAGATCATCTAAGAGTGATAAACAGTGAATATCACAAAGCACTAAAGAAAGAAAGAAGTATTAAATACTGACTGAAAACAGTTTATTTGTGCTGTAATCTGACATAACGTGTCATGAAAATCTGAAACAAACAGCCTCAATAAATGTTTAAGTCGACTGCAAAAAAATGACTTTCTTTGTATTTTTGTCTTGTTTTCAGTACAAACACTGAAAAACAAGTTGCATTTTTCTAATGAGCAAAACTACCCAAGAAAAAAGTCCAGTCTAGACAAAATATACAATTTGTGCTTAAAACAAGCAAAAATATCTGCTTATGGAGTAAGAATTTTTTTCTTGAAAATGTTCCTGAATTAAGTGTATAAGGAAAAAGTTCCAAGATTTTATTAGCAGATTCGTTTGCTTGTTTTATGCACAAATTCACTTAAATTGTATTTTTTCCCTAAAAACTAGACTTATTTTCTTAGGTCATTTTGCTCATCAGGAAAATGCATCTTGATTTTAAAATATTTGTACTGAAAACGAGACAAATTAAAGTAAGAAAGTCATTTTTTGCAGCGTTCATAAATAAACTTTTAAGTCATGTTGTTAATAGTTAAGGATGTCTTGGTGGTATTATGGATGGGTTTTGATTCTAATACAGTAAAGGAATTATTGATGAAGATGATTATTTAATTCTTAACAGCTAAACTTTAAATATTTCCCTAAAGCAAGCACATTTAACTTGCGTGAAAGCCAAAACCATCTTAAAGTTGAGCTCCTTCACCGAATCGCATGTTTATTTTTAGGAAATTGCATAAGAATGAAGAAATGTTGCTGCCTCAAGAACAAAAGATTTTTATATGATTAGTGTCAAACTAAACACAAGAGCAGTAATATGTGTAGAAGTATTTTAAGCGTTACGCTGCGTTCGTTCAGGTTTTACTAAGTGCTGAATTTCTCCTCAGGCTTCCTGCGCTGTAATCATTTTAAAGGAAGAGTTTATCTCAAACGATGTTTTGGTTATTGTTCACCCCCTCACTTTATCCAAACCCTGTACGCTGGATATCTTATTCATACTCTTAATCCTCTAAACACTTGTGAGGTTTTACTGTGAGAAATCTCATCATATTGACTTGATGAGAATGAGCAGGAAATTCTCTCTGACAAAACAAAAACGTAACTCGGGTTAATAAAGACGAGAGGGTGAGTAAATAATGTCATGGATTATGAAAAGACAAGCAGCTCTGAACTAAACACGTTGTCTTTGGCAGTATAGAATCTGATCCGTTTCCTGAGTGAAACTGTAGAATTGTGGAAGTGAGCATCTGATTGGACGAGGCCGCCGTGGCTCTCTGACAGGCAAGCGTTTACGTCATAAGGAGGCGGTGCACGTGCTGCAGCTGCTGCTGTGATAGGACGAGGCAGTGTCTCTGCTCGTTGCCGCGGGAACAGGGAATCGCCACTCTCCCGACCAGCACGGAGCCGCCGCTTCTCTGCTCGTCTTTGGCCTGAGAGAGAGAAACACACGAGCGATTATTGAGACGCTGAACCAGCGTGAAGCTTCACAGAGATGTTTGAGAGTTTGGGCATCAGACCTTGAGGAAAGAAGCGGCCGGGAACGAGGCGAAATCAGACGGCACACGAGCGCCAGGCTGCTGAGAGACGACGTGCTGCGACACTTCAGCCTGAAACAACAAGAAAACATCTTCAGCACGTCAGAAAAGACCACAAAGGCCCGGTGTTATTATGGGATGTAATCACTCTTACCCTCACTTTATCCAGAGTCTCATTCAGAGAATTTAATCTGGCCGCCTGCTCCAATAACTGAGCACTCGCACTCGCTGCAGACGGACAGACAGTTAGATATCAGAGACCATTAAAGTAGGGCTGCAAAAGCTAATCGCTAAAAACCGATAATGAAATTTGTTGTCAATAATTTAATTGTGGATTAGTTGGTCTGTGACGTCACAAGCTCCCGCACGACCGTCAGACACGCGTCTGCTTCATAAAGTGTGAACTTTCGGCACTTGTGAACTTGACGAGTTTTTACTGTAATCTGTAATGCTGCTATAATCCACTAGATGGCTCTTACCCAATTTATATATAAAAAACCTGAATCAAACTCCGTGTAAGTTTTGATAACTGTTCTGAATCTGATCTTTTGTATGTTTTTAGAAATCTACCCATATTTCAGAGGTCATAAAAGAGAACAAATGAAAGCAGGATGAAACAGGGTTTTTTTTTTTTAAGCAGAGGGTGTGTTCTTTTATTTGATATATTTGTATGTTTACATATTTATAGAAGAAAAATTTCCTGGAAGACATTTTGTGAAACTTTTGTGAAAATCACAAAAAATGCTGGCGGGCAATAAAAAAAAAAAGGCTGAAGAGGAATGAGTTAACTGCAGGTTAATGTTTTTTGCGGGTTAGAGATGGAGGATTTGGTTCATTAGTTGTTGGTAGTCTGTCTGTGAATAGTCACTGGGATGCTTTTAGACAAATTTTGTACTGGTTTTGTTACGCGTGTTGGTGCGTGAAGGTCTTTGTTCTGACACATTGTTTGTACTTGAATATAGATAAGCAATAAATCATAAATGTCCATAACTTAAAGCAGTGGTTTTCAAACTGGGGGCCGCGAGATGGTGCCAGGTGGGCCGCGAATGTTTTATGACATTTTATGAAATACATTAATTTAAAACCTAAAAAAAAAAATAAGGCTACTAACCAAAAGCACTACTTTTTTGTATAATTTAATGTTTTTTTTTATTAAAATGTTGAGTTTTAGAACAGTTTTTTGTCACAAATTTTCTTTGGGGGGCCGCGAAAGAATGCACCGTACACAAGGGGGGGGGGGGCACGCTGAAAAAGTTTGGGAACCACTGACTTAATAAATGGTTTTCCAACTATATTCTTTTTGACCCTTTTTTGATTCCAAATCTACATTAACAATATAGAAAAACATCTAACTACTCAAGTTTAGATATAGTGACGACGGTGACGGTCAAAACGTTTGTTTGACCTTGCTCCTTCACGCACTGTTGCTGTGGTAATTCTTCATCATAAATACATTAAGCGCCCTCTATTGGCGTGAAAGAAAACTACAACACCTACATAACCAAATGACTCCTACAACGCGGATCTGGCAACCCTGACAGTGACAGAAGCAAAAGCACAGACTAATGCTGTTTAATAAAGGTTTCATTTCGTCCTTTAATATGAAGTTTGTATTTTTTAAATTGTTTTTTCATAAAAATAGTTTTAAAATATTTTATCCGATTTATTGATTATAAAAAAATTAATTGTTAGTTGCAGCCCTACATCAAACAGACAGACAGAGAGAGACCTGGTGTTTTGCCGGTGATGTCCACCACTTTGACTCCAGCACTCATCTTCAGCAGGTTGTTCAGGAGAAGATCCGTCTTACGGTACAATGATCCCGAAAGGCCGTCAGGTACGACTCCCTCCTTCATCCCCGTCATACGAGCCACTTTCAGGGGCGGCAGAGACGCCAGCTGCTCGCGCATCTTCTCAGCCTTGAGTGGAGGTCAATCATTAAAATCTGAAGATCAGACTGAGCAGATGTCATCAGTTCAGATCCAAACAAACACATCTGTTCTCAGTCAGTAGCCATGTTTATTTTATGAACATTATAAAGTATAACAAAAGAAATGAGAATCAAGATGAAAAATCCCTTCATTCACAAAAAGGTTTTTTATGTTCTCCTGAGGTGGTTTTTGACGTGTGCATTAAAGAGTAAATGTGAATAATGTGAGATGGAAACGCATTTGCTGAATAAATTCTGACGTAGTGAACATTAAACCCATGTGACGTGACTGATGGTCTAGCTGTATCAGCTGATGTTGTCTTTATCATATATGAGGCTTGACGTCGTCGTAATGCCCTTGCTGTTAGTGTCTGCATCAAAAACTCTGCATTCCTTCTTCTGTGCACAGCATTCATTTGAACAATTACAAGCTGCACTGATAGTAAATTTATAACTTACCCAATCATAACTAAATGCAGTCCTATATCTATTTTCTAGGTGTCCAGTTTCAGTTACTGCTGTTTACTAGATTACCAATACAACGGTCATTCGCTCAAACAACTTTATGAAAACACACGGAATTCACATTTGTTTGTTTGTTTTTCTTTTTGCAAATTTTGAAAATTCGATTGAAACCCAGCTCGTGTGAAATTCAGAACCTCTAGCATTTCTTAATCCTTTGACGATAAACACATGCACACAAACACAAATCTGAGGTCTTTATCTTTGAAAACCTTGAGTCTGTAGTTTTCACTCTTCAGATGTTTAATAGCGAGTCGTTGGACGTCGATCTGTTGTTTGAGAAGAGGAGAATCCACCACCTGAACTGAACCTGCAGACAGAGCTCCAGATGTTCCTCCTGTACACAGAGATGAAGAAGTCAAACACATGCAGACCACACGCAATGAGAAACATCAACACCAATCACTGCAAACCTGCTCCTGCTCCCGTTGCTGTGACGATAGAGGCGATGCCAGAAGCTTGTGGTCCACGCAAACCCTCTGTGGCCCGTGATTGGTTGTTGATCCTTTGTTTTAGCTCCGCCTTCTCAGATTCTAGCTGATCTATATCTGCCTGCAGAGCATCCATCGTTTCCTCGAACTCTCTGTAGAAACACAAAAAAATGAGTAAAACGCTCACAGTCTGACTGAACAATATTACACATATTAAGGGCTTGTTATAGTCGTGCGTAGGTCCTACGGTGTAGGTTCCGCTTCGGTTTTCATTTATACTTTTGCGTCGTCCTCCGCGTCGACGTGCAAACACACGCGCAAACCGCTGGTAGGCAGTATCCACGCGTGTAACCACAGTTGCAGCGCGACCGTCGGAGAAGAAGAAGCTTGGCAAGTTAACCCACAAACGACGAAGAAACAGCAACTTGTTGTGTATAATTTGAGAAGACCAGCAATGATGGAAGTAAATAAACAGTGACTTATGTTTCAGTTTGAGTTAAATCACTCCTCAACTTGGCTCATCTTCGTTTTCACCGTCGCAAACGGAAATACCTATGACGCAGTTTTTTTTACCTGACGGGAGGGGTTCTGGTGGACCAATCACAGCGCTTGCGGTCCGCGTAGGACTGACGCGCTGTTAAAATTTTTGCGAGGTGCACGTCAGGCTACGCAGAGCTACGCACAAGCTACGGATAGCCTACGCCAACTTACGCACGACTATAAATCACCCTTTACTCTGAAAATTCATCTATTACACACACACACACACAACAAAAGATAAAAGATGACATCTCAGGCCCCGTTTACACCGGGTATTAAGATGTGTTTTGGTTAATGTGGTTTGGACAAGTGAATGATGTTAAATACAGGTATAGACAGTTTCATCGGGCGCACGTGCGGTGACGCGTTAAGCATCTGGTCCGAACTTTACTTCCGGGTTTCTGTGTTTTTAATGGTCTGAGTAGTTGCTTAAACTGAACTCTTAAACAAATACCTCGTCGAAAATAACGAATGTTTTGTGTTCCTATGTCATCTACGTGTTGTTTATTTTGCTTGTTATATAAATAAACCACTTTAAAATGACTTTTGTTATTATTTATTCTTTGCGGAGTTCACCAGAAGTTACGTGAGGACTGCGAAAGCCACTTGTTTATGTTCTTACTGCTGAAACCGTCTATAAACGAGGTGTAAAACGCTTATACTCCCTCCCAATGCAAAGTGTTAATAACTCGATGGAAAAGCTAACTACGCCAAAGTGAGCTGAACTGACACGACCTGACCCAAACCGAACTAAACCGTGGGGCACTCTGCAAAGGAAAAACTCTCTTTAAAAAAATACTCTCCAATCCATTTTCCAAATACAAAATATTTCCAATAGCAGTCACAAATGTAATGCATCGATCCATATCCATGTATTGTTACACCCCTATATATAAGTGCATGTCACTTTAAACCCATCAATTCTCGCGCCCACAGAGACACTTACTTCTCCTTCTTTTTAAGCAGAGAGAGAGCATCGTCTAGTTTGGTCTGGATCTTCTCCACGCGTTCATCTGCGTCTTTAGTTGATGTGTCCAGCTTTTTCTCCAACAAACTCAGACGAACGTTGGCTTCACTCAGCTCTTCTCCCTGTTAAACATGAATATTAATGAGCTCATTTCTTTATTCTCTCCTATGATGTGATCTGTTTTTATATTGTTTATTGTGTTTTTGTTGCTGAGAGCTGAAGCACACACAGATCATCTGTTTAATGATCATTTCAATTATATTTATAAAGGTAGTTACTTATAAATGAAAAGCACACAAGCAAGTAGTTTGATTATTTCTGACCTTGATTTTAAGGGATTTTTTCAGTTCTTTGATGACAGTTTCACGATCCTCCAGTTTATTTCCCAAACCCTCAGCATCCGTCATCTCAGCTCTCACTGCAGCTGCACGGATTTCCACTGGAGGGCACTGCAGACAAAAACACACACCGACACACACGCACACACACAGTGAGATCACGAAGAGAATCGTGATGTTATAAGATTGATGATGATATGAATGTTTGTGTTTGTGTACCGCTCGCTGAGGTTTTTCTGTATCATATTCTCCCTCCTGCATTGCTGTTGCCATCTTATTCATGGTTGTTATGACAGAAGTACAGGACTGACGGAGACACTCGTATGGATTCAGACCATGAGACCCATATACCTGTTCACACAAACATATACTGTATTTACTACTTTCATCAATGCGAGTGTGTGTCGTGTATGTAAGGAATAATCGATGACGGGCTGTTGAATTATTCTAAAATAATGCACGCCCGAGGTGGCAGAGTTACCACAAACATTGCTCTGGTGGTCATTTTAAAACATTTGAGAGGTCAGGTGTGTGTTTATCGCAAAATAATGCATACACATGGAAGATTTCCCAACCAATCAGAATAAAACATTGAACAGACCTATGGTATAAATGACTGTATGTGATGATGTGTGTGTGTGTTTTATGTGTACCTGCTCCACCACTTTAAACGTCACATCTTCGACCTTAAGTGCGTTCAGTCCCTCAGGTTCTGCCAAAGGTGCGATCATCTGAGCACAAGCGGCCGCAACTTCCTGCAGAACCGCAACCACACGCGTCAGCTGCTTCCTACAGTCCATCAGCGTCTCGCTCACCTACACACACACAGACAGACAGACACATCTCAAAGTTAAAGTGCTTTCATCTTAAGTTATTTACTTTAATGTTGATGTATCATAGATTGACGTAATGTAGCTACAGCTGATAATCATTGAAAACCTTCACTTTTACAGAGTTTATTTATATGTGAATGCAGAGAATATCCAGTGGTTTTAGGATTAAGCAACAAACAACAAACCATGGCAAGTAACTTAAATTATGTTGTTGTCTACATGAACCAGGTTTTGTAAACTTGCAAGAAAATAAAATCTACTCATTCCTATTTTGAAAGCATTATGATCAAGTGTCATTTTTTTGTTACGAGCATACCCAGAATAGGTTTTCCAAAAAATGCCAGAAATTCCTTGTGAAAATGTTACAGCATTATGAAGATGTTTGGTTTCTTTCTATGAGATCTTTAGGCACACACGTCTTTGGAATTTCTCATTGTCAACGTGTCATTTTAAAGCAACACTAAAGAGTTTTTGGTCTTTGCTCCCTCTACAGGTTAGAAGCGGAATTGTCCATTACCACTGTCGTAAATAATTTAGCCAACTGCAGCAAAGCTGGCTCTGATTGGATTGTAGGTCTGCCGTAAAGCAAGTTTTTGTAGTTTTCACTCAAACTACAGGACCGCGACCCGACGGTAGGAAACTTCTTAAAGTCGCAATGAAATTGAAATGAAAAACTACATATATTTTTTTATATTGTGGTATTATTAACAAATGACTTATCTGTGAGCTTCATTATTTTAAAAAAAATTTGTGTGTGCTCATAATCTTTAATCAAAAATGCAAATCCCCCCCCTCCTCAAAACGATTTCTCTTCACTTCCGGTTAAAAGTATGGCAGGTGGGCGGGGTCCGGGAGAAGATCGCAGCGATTAGTAATTAGCAACACGACCCAACTTCAAACGATCCAATCAGATCTCGATGGACAAATTTAAATCCAGCCCTGCCTTATTTCATCTCAAAAGCCGTTTCATTCGGATATACGTCACCACGGGGAAAATAAGGCAATCGCTACTTCCGTTTCATGGCGACTTTAAGTGCGGTTTTGGCCGATAGAGGGCTGCAAAGCGAATGTGAAAGTGCCGGTCACCCTGTTTCGAGTGGATGAACGACTGAAATTTTTTTGAAACGTTATTTTAAGGTTAAAAAAAAAATCTTTAGTGTTGCTTTAACATTGTGTTGTTGTCAGTAGTGTCTTTCTAATGGCACAGAGCCGTACCTGATCAGAGAAGACGAGAGCTGCAGGTATACCGGGTGCATCGGTTCCTGGCATCCTCCTGCGAATCTTCTTGCAGAATTGTCGAATGTCTCCACATGAAGTGTCCAGGTCCTTCAACAGCACAGAAAGCTCCGCCCCTTCCTGTCCTGCCTGCAGAAACGCCCGCAGACGCCCGACCTCCGCTCCCATACATTCGAGAGCACTCTGGGTGAACTACAGGTGATGAAAAACAGTCAAGATTATTGATCCGTCTATAAATGTGTTACAGAGTACAGAATTTCATCTTTCTTTATTGTAAAAAGTTTAAAGGATTGATGTGTGTGTGTGTGTGCAGTGTAGTGTGTTATGTGTGTGTGTACCTTGATGTGATCAGATAGTTGTATTGTGCAGTCTTCAGGTTGTTCAGAGAGATGAACAGTGTAGAGTTGCTGTAAGATAACACACAGCAGCACATAACAATCCAGTTATTATTTAAAGGCGGAGTCCATGATGTTTGAAAGCCAATGTTGATATTTGAAATCACCTAAACAAACACGCCCCTACCCCAATAGAAACTGGACCTTCTGTTGATAGACCCGCCCCACACATACGCAACCCGGCATTTGATTTGATTTGATTGGCTATAAGTGTGTTTTGGTAGTCGGCCCGTCTCCTTTTCCAACGCGTTTTTCAAACATCGTGGACTCCGAATTTAAAAGTGTATTAATTCACTAACACTAAATCAACTGTGACACATGTGTGTGTGTGTGTGTGTGTACCTGGTAGTATTTAATGGCTTTAGTGAGCGTCTCCACTTGAACGGTCTCATCGAGTTGATCTTTATGAAGCAGATCTATGAGGAAGTCTAGCGAACGCTCATGAACGCTCATCTCTGAGTACAGCGTTCCCATCCGCTTGTACACCTCCACATTACACTGACTCAAAGCTCTGACAGACAGACAGACAGACAGACAGACACAGCGTGAGACAAACACTAAATCTGATTAACTCAGGAATACACATCTTATCTTTCTCTCTTTCCATCACCAACCAACATTAACAAAGTAAGTGCTGTAAAAGATTTTGACACAAACAACTTTATGCTAATATCACAAGACTGATTTTCACCTCGACAAGAAATTTCACGAGGTTTTAACATCGTGTGTGTATCATATTCTGTTTATAATCATGTGTGTGCAGTGTACACTTGCGCTTTTTACACACATTTTGCATTGATCAACAGTAGCTGTGTTTTCATTACAGTACATTCACACGGGGCAAAAGCGTTAATGCTTGAAGGAAGACTGATTCCAAATTAAGTTCGGCAACGCATGACATCACCCATTAAAAGTAAATCAGAATTGTTAACGCTTACGACCGTGTTAATGTAACGTTATAGATTTGTGCAAAACGTTATCGTTATTTTCTATATGTCGACAAAAAAAATTGCGAAATGACGACATTTCCATTAACCAAATTAATGTGACTAAAACATAATTTTGTTCTCTTGAGATAAGTCATTCCAAAAACCTTGGCAGTGGATATGTTCGGCCTCATACGGGGGCGTGCAAACCGGCATGCGTATCATGTCAAAATACTGTGAGAGTGACTCGAAAGCATACAGAACTATCGACTCTTGAATCACGGTATTTTGATGCCATGCGCTGGAATAATCACGTGACCTTTAATTGCGAAAAAAAAACTTGTCGTCATATTTTCCTTTTTCGAATTGCCTGAAAAACCACCTCACTTGAGCGTAAAAACTGTTTTGCAATATATGGGAGTTCATGCGAAAATTTCTGTGTTTCCATTGGGCGCATTTTCAATTCGCTACATCAATTTGCGCAATTTGATGGGTAATGGAAACGCACTAATGTACGTGTACTATACCGCAGTTTCTATTTTATTGATGGATTTTCACGGTTTAATTTTAGAAATGTTATTATGTAAATCAGAGGTCTCCAACATTTTTGTGAACAAGGGCTACCACAACTGATAAAATAATCACGTTTACTTAATGTTATTTTATTTGTTGATTTATTGTTTGAAATGATAACATAAAAGAAGCCAAGGTAAAATAAAAAATATGTAATTAATAAATATTAAAATTGAGGCTATTAATAGAATGTGCTTTGGTGGGACACTCACAGACTGCGGCACCATGTTGGAGACCACTGATGGAAATGTTTGACACTTCTGCATGTATCTAATCATTTTCCCCACACACTGCTGTTGTGTAGTAAATGATGTTATATGTTAGTGAAGTAATAATAATGAAGACGTACAGCTGGTATTTGTGCAGCGTGGCCTGCAGCAGGTTTAGAGAATAAACCAGACCAGACGCAAAACTCAGCTGTTCTCCGGCCGGCCCGCGGAGTCCGGCGCGTTCTGAAGAACCGTTTAGATCAAACTTCTCTTGAACCTGTTTACTGATCAGCTCAGCCTGTAAGAAACATCGGTATGTTTATCATGCATATCATTTAACGTCACTGTCAACACAATGTGACTCATTAATACAACTATCACACTCAAAAACACATTTAAACATCCCCTTCTGGAGTTTCAGTTCTTTATTGTGTATTTACAGACAAACCACATAATAAACCATCTCTTGTTAATCCATGTGGATCAGGATCAAAAGTGCCATATAAACAAAATATGAACTCGTCGCTCTTCATTTATATCTTTGACTTTTATTTTGAGAAATGTTTTATAGAGACTAAAGGTTTTGGCTGCAAATTGTCCACTTATCAACACACACACACACCTTGCATATGAGTCTGGGTATCAGAAGCAACACGAGGATGCAGTCATGATCTCCTCCATGTCTCAGGAACGACTCGGGCATGAATGATGTCAGCAGAGCCACTTGCCGGTTGGCTTGAGTCACCTCCATCTTACGGAGCTCCATCTCGATGGCCTACACACACACGGATCAGTAATGTTTTTAGAGACCTGAGTAAAGTATAGCAAGCAAACACTGAAGTTTAATTTTACCTTCGCATAAGCTTTGGTCTCAGCAAATTTGATTTTAAAGTCAAAGAGCTCGGCCACGGGCTGCTGCTCTTCTATAGTGCTGCTCTGCTGATTGGTCAACTCTCGATTCACTTCCTGTTTGTGCAGAACAAAGATAATAACAAACAATAAAGTGCCATTAAAATGATGTGCCCAGTATAAATAAACTGAACTTTACATCATAAAGAACAAAGAGAGAAATAAAAATAAACTTCTGTATGTGTAGATGGAAGACAGTAGCTGGGAGATCTCTTTTTGTTCTGCTTCTGTTTCTCATCTCTTTCCATTGATGACAGTACAAGAGAAAGTGTGTCTCTGTCTTCTCATCGGTGTCTCACTGACCTGAAGTTGAGTGGTGAGCTCTCTGTATTTGGTGATGGTTTGCTGATAGTCAGCGACCGTCTCTTGGGCCGCCTCGACTCTTTTTTGGGCTTCTCGGACTCGCGCCCCTGCCAGGTCCAGCTGTTCACGCAGTTCCAACTCTGTCTCGCGCGAGTTCTCCTGCAGCTCGTCGTTCATCTCATTTATAGCTTCCTAAATCACAGTCATAGGTAAATGGTTACTTTGGTGTGAAAAGAGCTATGGAAATATAAAAGCTTGAATGATTCAGACTGATGTAATAATGCCTCTGTCTCACCAGATCACTGACAGTCTCTCTCAGCTCTCTCACTTTCTCCTCCAGGTCCAGATTTCTCTCTGTCAGCGTCTCTACCATCTCCTCAGCTCCCAGAGCAGCGTCCACCTGAAAACACACAAGACGTGTTTAAATAGCTCTCAATATGATGACTGTTTATATCTTAAAGCACAATAACAAATGTTTGTTGTTCACTATTATCTGACAGCATCACACATGCACACACACACACACACACACCTGCTCTTTGAGTTCATCTATGGTGGCTTCTGCCTGCTTCATCTCCTCCTGTAGTTTCTCTTTCTGTGCTCTCAGTGTCTCCAGCTCTGAATTCTTCTTCTCCATCTGTTTCTGAAGCTTTATGTGCTCCTGCTTCTCAGACGAGGACAAATCCCTCATTCTGAACACACACACACACACACACAGCTCAGAGGGTTTATGCGACTCATGAACGCTGTGAAAATCTGGTCAGTGCTCACTTTGTTAAGACAGATTTTACAGAACAGCTTGTTCTTAAATGCTTTTCGAAATGCTTCATTTTCTTTCATTTCAAAGCACACAGTTCTACTGCACAACATGCACCTTCACAAAATATACAGTTGGTTCATGCAAACAATGCTTGCAACCTCTGCCCCAGCACCGCCAAAGACTCCACGAAACTCTTATCAGAAACCCTTGCCGTGTGTACCATGTGAGGTTTTACCTGACCAGAGCTTCTTTCAGACGACTGTTCTGCTCCTCCAGCTGTTTAAGTTGATAACTGGACGCGGCTCCGTCCGATCCTGAAACCAGAGAGACAGACTGAAGGTCACGTAACGTCACGGCAGAGGTGCATACGCACGCTTAAGATGATTGTGTACCCTTCTCCTCGATCTCGTGCTTCAGGATCTCCAGGTCCATAGTCAGCTCCTCCACCTTCTCCTTCAGACTCTCCACCTCCTGTTGGAGCGACTCCGCTCTCTCCTCAGCCATTTCTTTGTCGAGTGTGGCCATCTCGATGGCGTCGGCGGTATCTGCCATCTCCTCCATGTATCGATCTTTAGCCTCCAGAGCCTCACGGGCCTCCTGCAAAATGAAACGATTGCAAGACACTTTTAAAGAGCACCGCTGGAGACGCTTTGTACTTTTGATTTGAGAAATTCTACCTTGTCAAAGTGCTCATTTAAATACTTCCAAAAAAACTTTACAAGAATTCAACAAGTGAGTGAACACAGATTTTCCCCCCAATTAAATATCTTCAACCCTCTGTTCATCTCTGTTTGAAAACATAAAATTGCAGGTTAACTTTACAAGGGTTGGCATCACACTACATTTATAAATGAAGAGTTTCGTTGCGAAACGAGATAACTCCGTTTTTTTAATTGTTCAAAAATCTCGTTTTTTGGTTGTGCGCATTCCAATTAATGTCAATTCAACTGCAGTTGGTTTGTTTTGATTTAAACCTTCATAACTTAACAAATACAGCTACGTAGCACCATAAAACAAAATAATAACATGATAACATAATAATAAACATGTTTTGACAAAAATGTAAAAAAATTGATTTATCTCGTTTTGCAATGAAACTCTTCAAATCATTGTTATTTGCTTATGGCTGTGAATCAGAGTAGGGTAGGATTGTAGGATTTATTTTTAAATAAATTAATAAATAAAGTATTTATCTGCTTTTTGAATAAGATGCTAAAATGCTGTGCATGAACTAAAGGAAAAAGTTAAAATATACAATTCCTAATGTCAAAAATTAATCAAGATCTCCAATCTTACAAACTACAGTTTGTTCCAGTGTACATGTATTTAAACTCTCATGCCTTTAGTTCACGTTTCAGAAATGTTACTGGGTCCCCTTTACAGGCACAATCCCAGGATCAATCTAGCAATATTATGCCAATTTTTTGTGAGGAACAAGTTGTGTTGTTATATAATGAGTTTGAGCGGCCCTGCACCTTTTTAGCCTCCTTAAGCTGCTTCTGTAAGTCATTTTGTTGCTCCTGCATCTTGATCTTCCACTCCTGTAGCTGCTCCATCTGGATCTTGTGTTTCTCCATCTCCTTCAGCTTGACTTTATCCTCTGAACGCTTCATCCGCAGAGTCTCCAACTTCTCTTCCAGATCCTTCACTTGAGCTCGAAGAGACTCTTCTTCCTGGAGACGAACAGACAGACCTTCAGTCAGACAACTAATATCACCATCAGGTCAAATCAAGAAATCAATGACTGATTTTTAAGCTGTTTCTCACACAAATGAGATTTTGAATAAAGTGCATATGGACACCTTTAGTGATGCTGCGGTAGAGTCTCAATCATATCCTTGCTTGTAAGGGAACGATTTAACTAAAGACTCAAACATTTTCCATTTGTGTTCACATTGAATGAAACGACAGCATACAAGTTTGGTACGACACAACCATTTGATCAAACTTACACTAAACAAATGAACGTGAAATGACCCTGTACTGGAAGACACTCACTTTGCTCTGGGTTGTTGTTGTTTGTGGAGCACTGGAGCTGCCGCTGGCCTGTGGTATAACAGCAGATCCCAGTGCAGTGGATTCAGTTTCCACCAGAGCCGATTCCGCAAACCCAGAACCAACAGATGGACGGCCGGTCTACAAACAGAAGAGCCAGAAACAGACAATGAAACTTCACTAGAGCACACAGAGACCCTTTACCTTAGCATGTGCACCCTGAAAAGTGAGGTGTGATCTGATCTCAGGTCAGTGGTGCAGATGTGGGATCAGGTTTTGATGTGTCTGTGATGTCATTGGCCTGAGATTCAGCTACTGTGTTTACTTGTCAATTTGATTTCATGTCTGATGTCACAGACTAGTACTGTATATGTAGTCAATTGTCATGATCCTTTTGATCTATTAAAAGCTTCCAAAAACAAATTGTGACAATATGATTTTCTTTATAAAATAATGAGATTCTTAAGGAATGATTGGATTGGATTCAATACTGACACTGGTATGGTAAAATTTTGGGGTAATACTAACTGTTGGACATTTTTATCGCAGTTAACCATTAAAGGGGACATTTCACAAGACTTTTTTAAGATGTCAAATAAATCTTTGATGTCCCCAGAGTAGGCCTGTGAAGTTTTAGCTCAAAATATTATATAGATAATTTATTATAACATGTTAAAATTGCCGTTTTGAAGGTTTGAGCAAAAATGTGTCGTTTTTGTGTGTGTCCTTAAAAACGCAAATAAGTTGATCTCTGCACTAAATGGCAGTGCCGTGGTTGGATAGTGCAGATTAAGGGTCGGTATTATTAAAGCCAAATTTCACATATTTTTACCAAAAGTTACTGGGTTTGATCTATTTCACATTTTCTAGGTTGAGCAGTGGTTCCCAAACGTTTTCAGCCTGCGGCCCCCCTTGTGTACGGTGCATTCCTTTGCGGCCCCCTAAAGAAAATTTGTGACAAAAAACTTTTCTAAAACTCAACATTTTAATAAAAAAACATTAATAATTATAAAAAAATAGTGCTTTTGGTTAATAGCCTAATACACAGAATTTACGATAAATTTATGTATTTCATAAAACTGGGACCCCCCTGGCACCATCTCGCGGCCCCCAGTTTGAAAACCACTGGATTAAAGCACTTGGGACCCAACTATACCGCTTAAACATGGACAAAGTCAGATTCTCATGATATGTCCCCTTTAAACCGGTAATAGCTGGCTCACGTGATTTCAGTCTGAAAGATTCAGGAAAGGTCGTTCATGAGCAAATATTAAGCATAAAAGCCCATGTTTTTCGCATTGCATTGTGGGATTTTTATGGAGATGAGCATTTTAGTGCACTGGAAGGATTTGGTGATTGACACAGAGCCCAAAATCAGTGCCCTGTCTACTGAACCCCCATGTGTCTGGACCCTCAGAACCAGGTGCTACCGACCCAGTGAGGATAACGGAGGAGATGTGAGACGTACCATAATGAGAGAGGGGAGGGAACTGGAGCTGGACAGACGACTGGGAGTGTTCCACTGTTACTCAAAATAAACACCATGAATAAACATAACGCTTTTCATAAGACCGCGTGCAAGTGAGCTCAGATTGTTTAATAAAAAACAGTGGCATCTTCTGAATAAAATGATAGTGCATGTGTGCGATAGCGGCAGATTAAAGCTACCGAGTTCAAAGAAAAACAATAACTGTGCAATACTGTAAACTTCCTATTGTTTTAAACAGGACTGCTCTTCTGCAGCGAGAAACCAAACCATAACATTTCAGAGTCATTCTGGCCACTTGGACGGTCACGTTAGGCACACTGCATTGTGGGATACAGTGCTGCACCACTGTGTACTCTGTATACTTTGGCAAATCTAGTAAACAATTAATGTATTGCATGCAAAAATAAAACAAACTGTGCACAGCAAAAATATTAAAAGTAATGCGGTATTATTGCAATACAAACACAGCCATAGATTAGACCCGACATTCCCAGAATGCTTTGCGGCTGTGTTCAGGCTCACCTTGGTACTACGGCGTGTAGCAGGCTGAGGGATTGACAGAGGGAGGAGAGATAAGCAGAGAGACACAAACACCGTAACACAAGAAAACAAAGAGAAGCAGGCAACAAAAACAAAGTTGTAAGGACATAAGGAGAGAACAATTCAGAGGAGCTATATTAGAAGGAGAGAAAACTCAGACAGGAGAGGAAGAGAGTTAACAATGAAGATCTGTAAAAACCTCACATTATATAGGACACTACAATAACAAATGACACTGATATTCATGACAATGACAGACATGCTTACTGTCTGATGAGATGGGCAATGCTCGCTGTATATCACAAAATCTACTGTACTGTAAATATCGTTATCATGAACCAATCAGCATCTTTTCTGATTGCATTCTTACAGGCAACATCCAATGGAAAGACTTTGTGCGGTCATGCAAACATGCTGTGCGTTTCAGTGGGATGATATTATTGCGACTGCAAATACACCACCAATTTCAAAGTGAACCCTGATGATGGAAAAACCAAAAGAAATGCAGAAAATGATGAATGAACTCAAAGCGTCATTAAGGGCCAGATTTACTAACAGCTTGGGCCAGTGCAAACTCTCACTTAGTAAAGACGCGCAGTGGATCATTAGCGCTGAAAAGGTGTGGTCTAGTTATTTTTGTGACTGACCTTATTGCATATGCATTTCTAGGAGTTTCCCTTTTCAGACGCATAATTTATGGGAGGAGATTATTAAAATGATTCGCTAATGTTTACGCATGTGATATGACTGGTATTTGTTCCATTATTTAACGCAGAAAAAAAGCATGTCTTAAATCATTTTGGCCTTGAAATGGCTTGTTGCTGATAGGAGTTGGCTTGACAGAGATCAGACCGCATGTGATAGAGGATCTTTTAACACGTAACAGGCTGCTCGAGCTGAGCCCTTGAGCACACAGGAGATCGGCACATTTCTGCATGTTTATTGTAGCACTTCCACTCATGAAACAACAAGTGAGAAACCTTTTTGATGGTGTACTGGTAGCGGTTTCTTAAGCTGCGATTTTACACCTCAAATTTTCATCTGTGATGTCTGTGGTGCTGAACTCAAGCTCATCAGGTGTTAGTACATCACCTGCACCTCTTCAGCTCTCCTCATTTGCAACTTGGGATGTCCCGATCCGATATGCTGGATTGGAATCTGGGCCGATCTGGGCATTTTGGCTGGATCGGACATCGGATAGAGGACTGACAACATGACCGATCCAATTCCGATATGTGTGTTAGCCGTGGTTATTACTGACAAGCTATTTAAAGGACAACTTATTATAAAAGCACCATACACGTTTTATGCACTATATTCAAAGTCTTTTAATACACTCAATAGCTTCATGTGAAGCAACAAACACACATTTAAAGATATTTTAGTTCACAGAAACACTGTATCTTACTCGTAAACTGAGTTAATCCACTGGTGAAGCGGACGGATGAAACGCGTCATTCACACACACAAGATAACTGTAGGCTGTTTTAAATAGTGATGCACCGATGTATCGGCCGCCGATATTTAGGCCGATTTTTGATGGATTTGAAAAAAAATCGGCAATAGCACGAGAAAGGCCGATACCGATTGTTTATTAATTAACCGCATAAAGGCAATGAAATGCATGTCTGATGTTCAATTAAAATTATTTTAATTATTTTATATTTAATGTTCTGGTGTGCACCATACTTAAGCACCGACAGAAAACCTTGTCTTGAACAATAAAAGAAACAGACTGCACTTTAGTGGGGGAAAAGAAGTCCAACTTTTTTTGAAGTAGCAATCGGTATCGGCATCAGTATCGGCCAGAAGTTGTCTGTTTAAATCTGTATCGGCCCAAAAAATCATATCGGTGCATCCCTAGTTTTAAACATCTGATTTTATAAAGTCTCAGTAAGCCGTTGAATGGATGCAATTCACTTTGTGCTGAGCACACGATGCATCTATTCTCTTTGTGTTTTAACAGTTATAAACTTTCTATTGCGGTGTGAGGATTCCCATGAGATGATGATTCAAGGGCATCAATTCTGCACCCAGAAAGCCCATAAACGTAGCGTGTATATGATTTAGGCGCATCAATTCTGCACCCGGAATGTGCATAAAAAGTCCGGTCAAACGCATAATTCCCAAAGTAACCATTTGCAGACTAAAACTTTTTTCCTATGACAGTTTTAAGCAATTAAGGAAAAAATATTTAGCATACTTAATTGATCAAACGTACCTATTATATGTTCCCCTAAACACTAGTAAATATTAATAATGACAATGTTTCCTGTAACTTGTAAATCATTTTAAATTATTGATTAGGGCTGTGACGGTGGCAGTTTTTTACCACGGCGGTGGTAATGCACAAATTCACCGCGATGGTGCGGTGGTTATAGATTGATTATGTGTGTGTGTTTGTGGGGGGGAGCGCATGCGTGTATGTGCACTAGCACATTGATGCATATAGGTCTTAGACATAATGTATACATATATTTTGAAATATAAAAATGTAAACAATGATCAGATATACAGAGTGTAAATTCTTTCTCCGCGGTGGGTGCTCGTCACAGCGTCAAGCAATGCATAGGTTACTTAGCAATGAAAGACGCTCTGAAGCGCCCACGCGCTTTGAAGAGGAGGAAGGCTGCACGGTCACGTGAAGCAACTGTGCGACCTCCGGAGGTCGCTGCTGTATATGTCATCAAGCCTGGTTTATTATTTTCAGACATTCGCAAGTCATAAGCATTTTACAACAATGTATGATTAACAAAGAATAAGTGTCAACTTTATAATTGTTAATGTTATAAGTCTTGATGACGTATGCAGCTTGCAAATTCGACCTCCGGGGGCTACAGTCTTCGGACCGAGAAAAGGCCCCTTTCCTCATTTTTCTGCCCCCAAGCCAGCGGGTCATCACTGATATCAGTGCCTTCCCTTGCAAAATAGCACATTAACTCCGCATCTGCTGGCTGTTTGCGTTTACACGAACCTGAAGACATCTCACTGGGCGAGATTGTACTTTATATTTTTCATAATTTGTGAGGTGCACACTTCCCGACCGCTGGTTGACTCCACCACCGCAGTGTTGCGGTGGTAATTACAACCGTCCCAGCCCTATTATTGATTTTCACATTTTAAATTATACTAGATGTAGCAGAAAGCACTATTCACATTTAATTACAATAGTATCGGGCAGATATCGGTATAGGCTAATATACGGAATTCTGGTATGGGAATCGGATTGGAAATGTAAGAGTGGGATCGGGACATCCCCATCTATGACCCTGAACTCATCTGCGCTGCTTTTAGTAGATTGTGTTGGTCATTGTGTTGGTGTTGGAAATCAGCTGTTGCACCGTGTTATTTAATTTGCGCCTTATTAGTAAATAACCCAGAGATATTATCACTCCAATCTGCGCTTTTTTGAATTGGCGCTCTCCGTTAGTGAATCTGGCCCAAAGTGCGTAACGTGAAGTGTGTGAATCTTGTGATGGTATACATGAACTGCTCTTGTTGTACCTTTTTAGCTGTTGGAGTCTGTTCAAGGTGTTAGCAAAGAGTCAAACACACAGGCATGAAAAACAGCACAGTTAAATAAACAACAAACACCTCTTGATTTATTGATCATTAGAACTTCATAAATGGACAAATCTTTGCATCTTTCTATTGGTCCTCAGAATCTGCTGACACTGTTGGCTCCTCCCACCCTTCTACATGTGATTTTAAACTTCCTTGCTATAGGGCTCTGAAAACCTTCTTCCCTCCACACAGGCTTGCACTCATACTATATATTTTTTCGACCCATGCCCGAGCATGCTATTGCTATTAGGATTGGCTGTTAACAAGAATACAGGAAGCAAAGCTGTGCATTCTGTGCCCGAATCACGAGAGTGCAAGCGGGCCAGGGGACGATTAACAAACCACACCTGAGCATGAAAGGGAGTGATCACGATAGTCAAACAAACCCGGATAGTGCAAGTAAGCCCTCAAAACCATTTTTTTTTTAAAGTCAGTCCAGGTTACCTGTACTATTACACAGTGCTTTAACATGTAGAATAGCATAAAAAAAGAGTTTATACAAGAGTTTAAAACACATTTGGTGTGATTGGCCCCTTAAACTTCACAAGACATGAATGAACAAAAAAATCTTACCTGCTTAATGGCCTTAGCCGTCTCCTGGATCTCTGAAATAAAAGAGAAAAACCTGTCTGACTGTATTTCAATGGCCAAACATGGCAAAGCATTGCATTCCAGCAGCGGGGATAAGATGGTAATAAACTAGAAACCTTTCATACCTTTCTTGGGCAGTTTGGACACACCTGAGTCAGGTGTTTCTGGAGAAGTAGCTGAACTGCCTCCATCATCGATGAGCTGAATCTGAAGACAGAAGAAGCAGGGAAAGAAATTCACATATGAATATGAACATGTTCTCACTGCAGGGCTAGAAATAACCGATTCACGTCATCATCTCATCGTGCTTGGACCTAACAGGTCCTAACTTTTGTCTATTTGCATCCATATTCCAGGTGTAATGTAATATACTTTTTAAGGATCCTTTTATGTTTTTTTTCACACTGTGTCACGTGTCATTGTTTCGGCATTGTGACAGCATTCGGTTGAATAAACAATAATAATAAACCATTATCACTTTAATTCTGTAAAATGCTTAGTCCTCATCTGTGGTCCTCACCTGGGACTGTCTGACAAATATCCCACGATTCTCCTCACATGTGAAGTAACGTTTTCCCTGCACCGTCCCATCGTTTTTCCCCTTAGGCTCGTCCAGAATGACACCCACCCATTTGCCTGAGGCGAACAGGGTGGCGCCGATATACGCCACAGTGCCACGCTGCCCCTTACCAATGACCTCCACCAGAGAGCCCACCTTCACCGGCTTTCCACCGCCTCCGTCAGAACTCATCCTGTTGACCGCACTGCTCGGCAACTGAAAGCAGAGAGACGGATGGGTTTGTGATGTACAAGACAACAGCTCTAAATAGTCATCATCTTAACTAAAGTGCACCTGCACCACCACAAGTGACTCGTAAGCAACAACTTGGCTGAGTCTAAAAAATACATTTTAAGTCTTTCACATTAGGATTTGGGGACTGTACGATTGAACAGAAACATATAATGGTTTGGGAATAATGAAAATGTGTCCAAGACAAATTTCTTAATGTTATTGCAAATTAGAAACTGTTTGTGAGATAAAATGCGCAAGATGAGGTTAATGTAGCTACCAATAACACAGAGTTTCTGCAGGTTTCACCAAGTCTAATTTAAGACTTTTTAAGACCTTTTTAAGGCCATAATGAATGAAATTTAAGACTTATATCACGACAATGAAGTCCAATTTTATAGTCCAGTGTACATGTATCCATGTGTTCTTTTTAAGAACCTTTAATCTTTCATGACAAAAAACAAGATGTATTTTCTAGAGGTGTGACAAAACACTGCTCCACAAGATGAAACGAGATTGGGTTCATGAGAATAATATCAGACAAGATTTTTACACTTTGCTGAAATTACAAGTTTTTCACCTTAAACATCATACAAGGTTTTAAGAAATACCCAATGATAAAATATATGAATAAAAATAGCATTTTAATAAACTAAAAATCACATTATTTTAAAATGTTTTAACCAATCCTTGGGTGTTTTACTAACAGTTATTTTGGTAAATGATGATGATCAAGTAATATGATTTTTTTTGGTAATAAAAATAGCTAAATGGGAAAATGCATTTACGATGACAAAAATGAGACAATAATAATTGGTTCAAATAATGTATCAAAAATAAACACATGGTTTTATCTAACAACACGCTTACCGTTCTTTACCATAGAGCAAAATCAGGATTAAGTTACCAAATTTCATTAAATGTGCACTTCCCCATAGCTAAAACTCACACTTTTCTCCATTTGCTTATACCCGGTCCACGCACTTTAGCGAACTCCCCGCAAACTTGTGCTTTAGTAGATTCCACCTATTCAGTTTTACACATGACGAACATCTGTATAAAACAGTTACAATCTTCTTGGCAGTGTTGGTTGGACAACATTTTAAGACCTTTGATACGCAGATTTAAGACATTTTAAATTGAATGCTAATTAAGGCCTTGTTTTCATACTACAGAATTTAAGACGTTTTTAGACTTTTTAAGGATCCGCGGACACCCTGTAACAAATAAGAATAAGTATCTGTCCTCCCTCAGTAACGACATAAGAGGCGACATTTTATAAAATGTCATAAAACTGGGGACCCCCCTGGCACCATCTCGGAGGCCCCCAGTTTGAGAACCACTGGTTTATAACATGCATTTATAAAAGCAACACACGTCAAACATAATCATTATTATCATATGTTTTATTATCATGAAGATACCTGAAAAGGTTTGAAGAACAGCAATTTAAATATGCTTATAGGCATTTCCTGAAGCTGTTGTGTAATGGTTCTTCTTCTGCGGCACATTTTGATTTTCTGCACAAGGGCGCCCTCTGGCTTTTGGATGTAGCGGCATTTCACCATAATTGAGAAGCATAGCAAGCAGAATCGCACGATTTATCGTCACAGCTCTAATCGATACCTGTTCTTTCATAATTCATGAAAAATTATGTGCCTATTTAATAATGAGTTTCGTTACCCCAAAACACCAAGTATTTAGGTAAAGCCTGATAACTGACCTTGATTTGGAATGCTTTAGCATTATCCTAAAACGCGAAGCATCACGGGATTTAACTTCATGATGTCATGTGAATATTTGCGAATAGTGTGTGTTTTCACAGCAATCGTGCCATCCAATTCACGTCATTTATCCCCCAACCCACCGTCTTTACGCGTCTGTGCATTGACTTTGTATGTAATCTATCCGCGCAAATCGTTGAATTCCCGTTTGATGGGTACACAGCATTAGCGCCTTCATGTGGCACACAACATGTTTTTCAACTAACTTTAAGTTCTTGAGATAGGATAGCCTGCAATCCTTAAATCCCATATATTCCTGTTAATTTCCAATAATGAAACATCCTGAAATTTTGAACCCTAGCTGCCATGAGGTAGTAAACATCTCAGAATATCTAATTGCATGTGACATCATTTATCTGAAATAAAGACGGTTCCCTCTTCTGTGTGATATTCATCTCTTGTTGAACAGAATCGAGCCTCGGGGAGCAATCATGTGCTTTAAACAACAACAGCTTTCTGTTTGAAAATATGACAAATAATAATCATCACGTCTCACAGTATTCCGTCCAAAGCACCCATCTAAACCTGCTGTATAATAATCGGAGACATACACAACATGAAGCCAGAAGAGTGGATACTTTATAAGATGTATATTTGAGCTTCACCGATGGATTGGATGTTGTTGCTGGAAAAGAATGCAGTCTCATTATCTACTCATGAAACACACCCATGAGGTAGGCTAACACAAACAAACTATATCTCTACACACATACGTTTGAATTTAATAAAGGTAACCTATCATCTGAATAATGATAATAAAGATTTATTAAAGATTATTACATTAAGATTATTACATGTATATTAATGTAAATTTGTGATTGCATTAAATCTCAATGAATGAAAATTTGCCTTGTGTTACAAGCGGTTTAAAACCACATCTGGTATTTAATATATAAGCTGTTGTAAATGTATAAATCACAAATCTATTTTAATATATTTTGTCTTATAAACCTCACTCACCTGGGGAGTGTAAGAGTTTCTCCGTGATGATACGGACATATTCCTTTAAATTCATCTAGATTTACAGGAACAAACTATTTTTCTTCTGTTGTGAGAACTACTTCTGCATGCAGCGATGAACACTGAACACTGCTTTGATTTTATCTACTGTCACATGACCTCCTCAGGGTTTCCAGCAGAAAATTTGTTAGTTAAGGTGGTAGGGTTAGGCGTGTGCCGAGGGCGTAGCAATCAAAGGGGTGGGGTGTACAAATAAAATAAAATAATAAAATCAAATAAAACATAATTTTGAATAAACTATGACAGAAAATGAACACATACTAGATTATTAATGAATTAAATGTTTTTAACAGATACATCTAACAGGAATAGCTGTGTGATGAAGTGAAACTAAAGGGTTAATAAACAAAACTGATGCAGATGTAGTAGAATGTCAGGCGAACGATGATAGATAGCACGAATATTGTATCTGTCCAGTGGTGGCGCTGTGGGCAACACTCTAGTGAGAGTGTTCAGCGTTGTACAAGACGTGCTTTATCAAAACAGAAAGATCAAAATGTCAAACAGCAGCACTTCTTTCAAGCCTGCACCATCAGCGTTAAAAGCCGATGTTTGGGCTCGTTTTAGGTTCTACTGTAAGCCGGGAACAAATGACGAGGTGGATAAAGCGAAAGTGGTCTGTAAGCATTGTCACACCGTTCTTAAATATTGTAATAACACAACTAACTTGCGCAACCACCTTGACACCATGCGTATCTAATGCAACAAAAACAATCCAGCGTGGCTAAGCCGGATGATTCTAAACAGACACAACTCGACAAAGCCTTTCACTGCAAACTTCCTTCAGGCTCCGTTCGCGCACAGAAGATAACAGGATCCGTGGCCGTCTACATCTGTAAAGACTTACGCCCATATAGTGTTGTTGAAAACGTGGGGTTTAAATTAGGGGTGTAACGGTACGCAAAAAATCACGGTTCGGTGCAAACCCCGGTTTTGAAGCCACGGTTCGGTTCATTTTCGGTACAGTAAGGGAGAAATGCAAACATTAAACTGCAGGTTGTTTATTACTTTAAACTTTTTTTTACAATTTGTTTACACTTTTTTAAACACTTTATTAAAATATAACAGATAAAATATATATAAAATGAAAAAATAATAAATAAAATATAACTGCAAAGTTATTTTTTACATTATTTTATAACAGAAGGTAACTCTTATCTTAACCTTCTCTTAAACTTTTTCTACTAAAACCTTGAACTAACAAATTCAATTCCTGAATACATTTATGAACTATTAGCCTACATTTTTGCCACTAAAGATTTTCTGTTTTGATTTATTTTGGATTGTTTAACTGACAGAATTGAATTGGCTATGTACCATCTCTGTATAAAAATAATATTACTGCTCTATGTGTAACTGCATAGCAAGCAACCTGATGATATACTTATTATACACTCATTTTGAGATTAGTGAGCTGCATACATAGCCATCTTTGATCTTTTGCACGTTTCTCCTAATCTTTGCTTGTGTCATCAATGTAAGCTGTGACTTTACTTACGAACCCCTCCGCAGCTGAGTAACAGCTGAGTAAGCCCGGGTTACAGCTCTTCTCTGTCCTGACCAGCTGATCGCATTATGACAATGATATGATTGACGTGAGGTGCAGATGAAAAATCTGATCACGCATTCCTTATTCTTGCTGTCACAGAAAGCGCGTCTCATGAATGCGTAGCAACGAAAGACGTGCATCCTCTCACGCACTTTTGAAAGAACAAAGCAGCGCGTTGACACGCGTTTAACATGCGCTTTTAGATACGACACGTAAACGTTTACATCAATAATCAAACGGATGTACAACTAAGTAAATAAAAATCTTTCTGCGGGCCGAATTATGTTATATGTTTGACAGAAGACTTGCGCTGAACGCGGAGACTTCCGCCACTTAATATGTTCGTGCGGAAACGCACGTATTATGTTCCGCACAGGCGCACACAAAATGCATTCGGCCTTTCGGTGCACGTGCGCACCGTGCCGAAAGCCCTGAACCGAAACGGTCCGGTTCGAATACACGTACCGTTACACCCCTAGTTTAAATACATGGTCAACAAACTTGAGCCACGGTACGCCATACCTACAAGTGAACACCATCACAGAAGTGGCCATGCCAAAGCGTTACATGGAGGTAAAGACGGAGGTTTTGGAGTCCTTAATGTCGGCGGAAAAAGTGGCACTTACATGCACCGGCTGGACCTCAAGAGCAACCGACCCGTACGTAACCATCACGTCTCATTTTATTTCAACTGATTGGGTTCTTGTGTCAAACATCCTGCAGACCAGAGCGCTCTTTGAAAGCCACACAGGTAACAACATTGCTAAATTGCTCACCGAGGCAATGAATGAATGGGGCTTGAATGACAAAGTGACAGCAATTGTGACAGATAACGCAGCTAACATGCTACGAGCAGTTGGACTGACAGAGACAATGCACATTGGCTGTTTTGCACATGTCCTAAACTTGGCATCACAGGCTGCTCTCAAGATGCCTGCAGAATCAAGGCTTCTAGACAGACTGAGGCGGATCTCTGCATTTTTCCACCGGAGCACCATAGCCAGCCACAAACTAAAAAAAACGGAAACTGCTGGACCTGCCACAGCACAAGTTAGTGACCAATGTACCAACGCGTTGGAATACTGCATTCGACATAGTGGAACAATTTTTAGAACAGCAAGCTGCTATAAACAGACAGAAGCAGACTCCATAAACAGAAGAGATGATGCAGTAGATGAGGTGATAAAGTACAAAGAGGTAAAACCAGCACCACTCAGCACTAATCCACTCAGCTGGTGTAAGGAACATGAGGTGGAATTCCCTCTTTTGTCATGCCAAGCTAAGCGATACCTCTGTATTCCTGGTAGTAGTGTACCAGCTGAAAGAGTCTTCTAGTATGTGCACATGCTTCAGAGTTAACATGTTATTGTTAGAGCCCGACCGATTTATCGTTTTGCCGATTTTCTCGGCCGATATGAGCATGTCGCAGATATATCTGTATCGGCGTATAAGCCGCAGATATGCGCCGATATGAACGTTTGTTACAGAACACATTAAATGCTTTTGAAAGATGTAAGTACTTGTTTGTCCAGCAGAGTCCGCCATACTGGTTGCTAATGGTGACCCAGATCACTCACTGTAGTGACACCAGCCAATCCCCCACCCCCTTCACTTCAGTCAGTCAGTCTCTCAGGTGGCTGCAGTCACGCAGTGTCTTCTTCACAACATTGTTACACCTGGTATTAAGACGCGCTTTGGTCGATTGGATTATAAATGGACAAGAGAGACGCATTCCCGCTTACATTTGGTGTTTTTAATCCGTCTCTTTGTCGACTTGCGAGTTAAAACGCAAGCGGGAGAAATGACGCGAGACGGAGAAATGACACGTTTAAACTACGCGCAGCCGTGCACTTATATATCACTATATGAGATTACTGCTGCTTGTGTTGTTAGTTAACATGCTAATTTCAGAGCAATTGATTCAATAAGCTCGCGCAACTCTACACCCTTGCTAAATAAAAGAGGCGGAGCGAAGACGCTTTATTTTTATTAAAGTCTAAAGTTTGCACGGAACCCTGGGTTTGTGTTATAAAAACGTTGTGCACAACATTAAACATAGCGTACATAAGTATGTGCTCCGTCAAGCATTGTCTTCGTAACTGTGAGTGGCTAACTAATTTGTGAAGTACACAACTTACTGTAAAGCCAAAATTAATCAATGACTTCATAAGTTTCTCTTTATAACGTTATTCTCGTCAAAACTGCAAATGATGCAAGTTTTATGTATTTTGTTCTCTTTGTGTGTTAAAGTTATTTATAATAAGTCAAGTTTACTGTTTAGTGCACTGATATCCAACAAGTTTTGGATAATAAAGTTTATTGTTAACTTCTTGCCTATACATATCTTTGTCACATCAATATAAGTGTTGGATCACCACATTTGTGAGTGATCATTGCATTGCATTGTATTTATTCATACAGTATATTATGTTAAAGTATATAGTGTATTCTATGTACAGTACTGTAGTATAATATACTGTAGTACATACTGAACTATAATATACACATAAAGAATATCGGCCGATATATCGTTATCTGTCTTTTTTTACTCCCTAATATCTGTATCGGCATCGGCCCGAAAAAACGCACATCGGTCGGGCTCTAGTTATTGTACTAAAATGTTATAAGTTATATGATGGAAATGTCTGTAATGTATCCTACATATAGGGACAGTAAATAAGCCAAAGGTTCTCTGATCAGCTGTTCAGTGTTATTTATTGTGTTGACAAAATAGCACTTTGTAATGTTATTATATCTATGGTTGCACTTTTTATGACTATGCACATTTTGTGCTTCTGTTTACATTTCTTTTATAACTTGAATGTATAAGTAGAAAGAACTTAGTTACATGAACTATAGGTGTTAATAAAGCACCTGTTTGTTACAGTTGTGGTTTGTATTCAACACATGTACAATATATTGTACATTTTTTCTGCTAAATAAATCATGACAGGAAACGTGCTGGGGTCAATTTGTTCTTAAACATTAGTAATACTACACACATCATTTAAAAACATACTCAGGTATTTAATTGCTTGTGTATTTACTTATTATTGAATCGATATCGAAGCAAGCAAAGCAATACCGAATTGAACCGAAGCGGCAAGAATCGAAATCGAATCGAATTGTGAAATTCCTAACAATACCCAGCCCTACTATTAAATACATTATCTTAACAATTATATTTAATCAACAGGCACGTGCAACCTAGCTAACAGGTTGCTCAAACAACAAACATCACCAGCTAACTTAGTTTAAATTTCCAAGAACTATAGACTAATACAATAACAGGCTTAAATAAACCCAATAAGTCCACTTCACAGTTCTCACGGGTACGTGTTTTATCAACTGGCTATCCTCCAGACAGTGACAGACCATTTCGACCGTGTGGCGCGTATACACGCTTGTGGTGTGAAGCTCGTCCCCGGTATTCTCTGAGATGCACTTGACGGCCATTTGTGCAGCAATTTTTTTTGGACAACCTAGTTAAGGTGGTAGAGGGTTTCCCAGCTTAGGCGAGCCGCCCGAACTGCAAAGCGCTGCGGGACACCATGCCTCCAAATTCAGAGGGCGGGGGCACAGAGCAGCAGCAGAGAAACATCCTTAAACTGCATACGCTCTCATCTTGAATGCGGACGCGACTAAGATGGCAGTGTTACCAGAACCTAGTTATTTTCGTTTACAAATTTTTAAATTTGGATATTCATATGGGTGAGTAAATCATGGGTTTAATATAATTTTTGGCCAAACTATCCTTTTAACACATTCCACATTTTTTTAATATTTGCCAGTTTTTTTTAATAATATGCTTACAATGCCAAGATAGGGTAGTAAAATATTGTCTTAAAATATTTCTATAAATTTTGCTCACTCAATCTCAACATGCTTGTCAACGTTACAGCAAAATCAAAAGGAAAGACGGATACACTGTAAAAAAATATTTTTGCAATTACATTTTTTACATTTTTAGTTCAATCAACTAGGATTTACAAGTCATCTTGATGAGTGTTAAGTTGCTGACATTTTTAAATCAAGGTAAAATTACTTTACTGTAAGTTACACAGAAAATGCGTCTGGGATCGTTTGATTTTTGGTTCATTCACACTGCCAATGATGTTCCAGAATGTGCTTGCATCCACACAGATACCGTAAAGATCCTGTAAACACACGTGCCGTGTTTAAAGTCCTGCACTTGGTAGGTTTTTTCCACAGCATCTGAAGTTTGCTAATTATCCGTGATTTCTCTTTGGAGAAAACACACACATGCATTATAATAAGATCATAATGATGTTAGTGATGCGCTGTTCTGCCATGCTGGTGAATGATCTTTGATAGTGACGAGCTCCCTGATATCTGCTGCAGTCCGGTTTGCTAGCATTTCTCGACTCGTCATGAATGTTGATCTGTGTTTAAATCCCTGGGTCAAAGAGCTGAACTATAACTTCTTGTTGTGATGACACACACGTCCTCACTATGACACGTACCTTACGCCATTGTTTCTGCCTCTTGATCACACAGAATGCTCCATGAATGTTATGCCAATATTACTAGGTCGTCTTTATGCGAGCTATCACAGAACATTTACGTGTTTGTGTTGACACAGAAGCCTATCTGACATTTTTACACAACTTTTGGGATCAAAGTGCTGTGTGAACAGGGTAAGTAAGACTTTGAGATTAGGATGTACCAAGGTTCCTGCTGGAGTTAATCTCAGGTCAACAGTCTGGACAGCTGGTCAGTCCATCTCCATCATATGCTATATCACTCGAATATACCCGAGATTTAAAAGGTGGCATAAGAGATATACACAGTTATCAAAATTTTGGCATCAAAGTCTACGAAGCTTTTTTCCATAGGCAACATTATTAGTATGAGAAGCAATACTGTTGCCTAGATTGACAGACTGCTGATAATTGACACAAAGATGCAGTTTGACATGTCTACACACTGTTAATTAAACAGGACAACACAACGATAATAAAATACCCATTGACAACCACCACTGTCACATACATAACGTTACACACACAAAACAACACACAACAGTCTCAGCTGGTTCTTTTTAGCTGCACCGCACCGCATTGTTGTAACAACCGAAATAAACATAAACAGATTTTTAATTCAACAAATTATTTAGCAACCACATGTTTTCTCTGACATATAAATGGTCTGCTATTTAACGCAAGATTACATTTAATCATTTCTGAATTGCTTGCGATTCGTTGATTAGCATTAGCTGTCGCGCTAACCGGCTAACGTTAACGGTCGCTCAGATCCTCTTAAGCATCTTTCGGTGTTCATCTAAATCACAGGCACAACACGCAAGATCTTCAACTGTATGACAACACGAGTTTTCTTGAATATTTTTTTACCATGTTTATTGTCAATATTCATTTTTCAAGCGTTTCCTTGGCAATAGCTACTTCATCGTTGCCAGGGAGACGAAATGTATAATCGCGCACATAACCTTACCTGTGCAGAACTGTATGACTGACAGCTGCTGTAAATGACCGGGCGCGCTGTTAAATGAAGTTTCTGAGGTAAATATTGACAGTTCACGATGACCGCGATGAAGACGGGCGTCGCTGACCTGACGCTCAAGAAGTTTTCTCACTCACTCACAGAGGAAAAGTCACTCCCCGTCACTTCCTGGTCAAGTGGGGTTGTAGCTAGAAGGGATACAGCTACGGACGAAATCTCGCAGGATGAGCGCTGTTTTCATCTTCCTCCCAAACCTAACCCTAATCCAACGTCTCGCGGGATTTGGCCGTAGCTGTATCCCCTCTAGACTGAACAGCCAAGTGATGAGAGGCCAGAGAACATAGACATAAAAAAGATCTAGACCGCGCATTGGCCTCTTTGGTCATCGGCTGCGATGCGTCAGCGCGCCGCCATATATTAGCGATGACAAGAAACACAATAACTTTTACACTTGTCAACCGAATTCAAAGATCTGTGTGGAGTACATGCATGTTTAATCTACGTCACTACAATTCGTTTTAGCCTGTATTGATCACATCTGCGTGTCCCGCTGAAGATCCCATATTATGGGACCCATAATAATCCTTGTAAAATTATTTGCATTATAAATGTATTTACTTTGCAGCCTCGAGCTCCGCCTACTGGTGACCTTTGTAAATATTAACGAGACAAAGTAACCACCTTAAAACAGAGCTTTTTGAGTTTTCAGGGCTCGAAAATATTATTATTTTGGTCACATGTGCTCCAGAAATCTATTCTCTCATAGGTAAATAAAAAAAACCTTTGGACAAAAATATGTTTTAAATATATGCTAAATACATTTTGTAGAAAGTAAAGCTTAATAAATATATTTTTAAATTTGTATTATAATATTTTAATTTAGTTTTATTTAACATATATTAACATATATTTCAAAATGTATTTCAGGGGCAACAAATACATTTATAATTTGACAACCCCTACGGCAAAAAATATATTTTCTTGGCTAAAGTATAAAAGTTTTTATAAAAATATAAAGTATGTATAAAATATAAAATGATAAGTATAGCTAATACAAAGTTTTTCTTCCAATGCGATGGTAATATATAATACATTTTTTTATACATATTTCAAAATATAATGTATTTATTGTCCCGTATTACGCATTTTGTATTTTTGAAATATACTTTTTTTAAAATAAAAAGTTGCCATATGGGCTGTGAAACTTAAATGCTGATTAAGATTGGTAATACCAGCCGTCAATCACGTGATATGGCGCTAACTGGTGCGCCAAAATGGATGTAAATAACTGAATAGAGATTCAAAGAACTCTGAGAGATTTATTTTGAAAGATGTCTTAAATTAAATGTAATTTTGACCTTTGGATCTGGCGACGATCATATGCACTGTTTTCAGAGAGAAAAATTCAATGGACTGTGATCTAAGTCTGTGGGACAGAGATTTCAGGTAGGGTTGCACACCGTTTGATATAACACAGATTTGTCTCGATTTAAGACATCAAATTCTAGTTCCAAGAACGGGGTCTGATGTGAATGAAGCGCATTTTCAGAAGTGGGACATTCTACCAGAAACTGTGTCAATTTTATACACTTTATAAAAATCTTGGAGGGATCTTACATCTGAACGTTGAGTCACATGATAAACTATGAAAAACACATATCATGCCATCTCAGCATGCTTTTATGATTGATTAAAATAGTTTTTATATGCATTTAACCCCTAAAATGTCAGGCACTGTCATGGACAAATTTATATAAGAATAACTTCCTAATGAATTTCTCTGATACAAATAGCATTTTCTTATTGGTCACATGTCCCTGATTGTGTCTAATATGGTTTTGTAATTGCTATAAGAAATAAAAGCATTTTTTCGGTCAACTGAATTACACCCCAGACAGCACACGTACGTCTGGCCGATGTCGGCCAAAAAACGGAACGTCGGACGGCTTTCATATACATCTAAAAACTGTCGGCCAGGCATAGGCGAAAGAACTCCAGTCCAGTGAAATACGTCATCAAACCCTTACGTCGGCTTTGGGTCGGCGGCGCACTGCCAGAGGCCGATGCCGCGCTTATCTTTCTGCACGCGGATGCCAGAGGAGATTTGCTGTTTTCGGGTAACTTTTGCATGAGGTAAATTTTGATAAAGTTATTTTTGTTAATTCTGTGACACTTTAAATTTACTAGTAACGGAAGGGACTCGGTGTACTACAGCACGGGTGAAGTCTGTGGCTCATTAGCAACTAACTTTATTAGCGAACGGTCGTGTTTACTTTTTATAAGATGACTGTTACGCATGAATGTGCTTATGAACACGAATTGAGTTGCAATTTGTTTTGACGGTATTTAAACTGATTTTAACCAAAGTTAGATGTTTCAGTGTGTAATGTTACTGTAAATATGTGGAGTAATTGACAGAAAAGCAACAATGTTCTATTAATAATAGTATTATCCTGTCATAGTTACTATTTGCTATTAGGCGGCTGGCTGTGGCGTTGTCGTTTATTTTAACGTATATAGTAGTTATTTTTTTCTACATATAACTGTTATTGTCCAGCGGGAAATATGTGCAATGTGTAGTGCTAGTGCTCCCCGTGGTTTGGATTAAACGGAAATCTTTTCCAGGACGAAGTAGGTCAGGGGTGGCGAAACTAACGTTACATCCGGCCCACCGGTCACTTTTATCCGGGCCGCGAAAGAGTTTATAAGTTCATTAAATATTTCGTTTAATGTTAATTTGGTCCCGACTAATTACATTTTATGCAATTAAAGTCCAATAGATGTCGCTAGTCTTCAGAGTTTACGACACGAATGACTGAAAAATGAGCGCACCAGTGCAGCAACAGAATGTTATGTGTATAACACAGAATAGACAGCAAAATACTTAATAACCAGCATCACACAAAAAAGCAGTAAGTTATGTGTGATTTACCAAAAAGTATTGATGTTTTTAAAGACCACAACTTGCTCTCCTTTGTTTTTAACTTCCTTTTTGTTGGTGATTTAATGTTGTGTAATAATTTTCTAGCAATTCATGTAAAATGATTTGCCATTAAGAAAATGAAGCATGATTAAACAATTTATAAGCATAGCTTTCTTAAAAGCAGGGTAATAATTAATTTCCTATAATACAATACTAGTAAATCTGTCCATTTGGTGTAAACAAAGCTAAATTTATACAGAAAAAGTATAATGAAAATAAAGGCTTTCAAGTTCTAGGAAATTTGTCATTAACATAATATGTGGCCCTCACCTGTGTTTTGAAACGTTATGAGTTAAAAGGTTTGCTCACCACTGAACTAGGTGTATATCGATCTATAATACCAATAATTCCCTTGAATTGTAAAATAGAAGCTGTCACATGAATGACATGCAGATAAATAAGCTTGTTTGGTGTGGCTTTTCAGAATACCTTTGTGGTCCTCTTGGATTTGTTATGAGCCCCTTTGAACCTTTTAATACCACAAACACAGCTTTAAAGTAGACTATTTGTTAATTCAGGTTACTTCTGTTTTAATGTGCTGAATGTGTGTTTGTCTCTCTGTTTTGAACAGGCTCTCGACACTTCATTTCAGTAAAAATCTTGAACTCACATTAAGGTATGTCACACATGATTAACAGTTGTTCATAAACCGTGGTATAGCCAAAAAGAATCAGTTTTGGGTGTGACTAAGATTCAGTGTGCTGGTGACTTCTTTTTTTGAAGCGCACAATGCGAAGTTCATCACAACATGTATGTAGCTTGTCATGTGTGTGGTTCGTCGTTTCAAAATATGTGTTCTGCGCTTTGAGAGATCGTGTGTGCTTCAAGTGTCATGCCAAAATAAGTGCCTGCTGCCTTGAACTTGAAAAGAGACGCCCGCGTTTGCCAGATACTCGCATAAACTCATGCGTAATCAGAGTTTACTGTTAAAGGAATAGTCCATTTTCTTAAAAGAAAAATCCTGATAAATTACTCACCACCATGTCATCCAAAATGTTGATGTCTTTCTTTGTTCAGTCGAGAAGAAATTTTTTGAGGAAAACATTGCAGGATTTTTCTCATTTTAATGGACTTTTATAGAGCTCAACACTTAATACTTAACTCAACACTTAACAGTTTTTTTCAACAGAGTTTCAAAGGACTATAAACGATCCCAAATGAGGCATAAGGGTCTTATCTAGCAAAACATCATTTTTGACAAGAAAAATAAAAAATATACACTTTTAAACCGCAACTTCTCGTCTATAGCCGGTCCTGTGATACGCCAGCGTGACCTCACACAATATGTAAGGACATCAAGAGGTCACAGAGGACGAACGCGAAACTACGCCTCAGTGTTTACAAGTGTGGAGAAAGAGGACCGTTCCGAAGTTGTTGTATGTTGAATGATACTAATTAATGTCATTGTGTCAGTTTATTGTTTACAATGGTCTGCAAAGGTGCGTTTTATGTAACACGTGACCTCTCTACGTCACTACGCATTAACGTTAGGTCGCGCTGGCGTATCACAGGACCGGATATAGACGAGAAGTTGTGGTCCAAAAGTGCATACTTTTTCTTGTCAAAAATGACAATCGTTTTGCTAGATAAGACCCTTATGCCTCGTATGGGATCGTTTAGAGCAGTGGTTCTCAAACTTTTTCAGTGTGTGGCCCCCTCTGTGTACGGCACATTCCTTTATGGCCCCCAAAGAAAATTTATGACAAGAAACTGTTCTAAAACTCAACTTTTAATTAAACAAAACATATTAAATGATACGTAGTGCTGTTGGTTACTAGTCTTCTTATTAATTTTTTTCCATTTAATTGCACAGAATTCATGATAAATTAATTTATTTTATAAAATGTCATAAGACTGGGGCTCCCCTGGCACCATCTCACGGCCCCCCTGGGTGCCCCGGCCCCCAGTTTGAGAACCACTGGTTTATAGTCCTTTGAAACTGCGTTGAAAAAACTGTTAAGTGTTGAGTTAAGTATTAAGTGTTGGGCTCTATTAAAGTCCATTAAAATGAGAAAAATCCTGCAATGTTTTCCTCAAAAAACATAACTTCCTCTCGACTGAACAAAGAAAGACATCAACATTTTGGATCACATGGAGGTGAGTAAATTATCTGGATTTTTCTTTTAAGAAAATTGACTATTCTTTTAAGGGAGTGTCCTGCGTGTATTTAGGGAATGTGAGCGTCTCTTTAATCATAAACAGTTTTGACACGTGTGCAGCAGGCATTTATTTTGACAAAACACGTGATGCACCCAGAATCTCTCCACACGCAGGACACATATTTTGAAAAAGGGAACCACACACATGACAATCCGAACAGTTATTTTGAATAAGTGCATCCTCGTAAGAGTAGTCACGAGCTGCCACTGCTAAGATTTTAGGTGATTGCAACAAAGCAAAAAGCAGGTGTGGTTCTAGGATTTCATTCTTAGGAAGCTGTAGCCCTCAGTGAGGATGTGATGAAAGCATTGTGATGGCTTTTTGTAAATCAGGACCAGTATTATTATATTTAGGGATGCACCGATACCACTTTTTCCATCTCCGATCCGATTCCGATACCCGAATTCTGAGTATCGGCCGATTCCGATACCTGCCGATCCGATACTGCTGTATTTTTCTTGAACAATTTAAATCACACACACACACACACACACACACACACACACACACACACACACACACACACACACACACACACACACACACACACACACACACACACACACACACTATATAAATGTGTATAGTGCTTTCTGCTAAATCTAGCATAATATAATTATATTATATATAATTATAATTTTAAAGTAAAAACCAATCATTTAAAATGATTTACAAGTTACAAGAACATTAATAATTATTAACCATGGCAGTGTTTAGGAGAAAATAAAATAGGCACGTTTGACCAAATAAGTATGCTAAATATATATTCCTTAATTGTGCAAGAATGTCACGGTATAAAAGCTTTAGTGTGCAGATGGGTATTTTGGGAATTATGCACTTAACCTGACCTTTTATGCACATTTAAGGTGCAGAATTGATGCGCTTAACTCATATTGAGTGCGCAATACTGTGCTTCCTGGGTGCAGCATTGGTGCTCTAGATTAGAAGCATCCTCACATGGGAATCCTCGCTCCGCAATGGAAAGTTACGTTCATAACTATTAAAACACAAAGAGATTAGATGCATCGTGTGCTCAGCACATACTGAATTGCATCCATCCAACAGCTTACTGAGACTTTATAAAATAAGATCTTTAAAATAGCCTAAAGTTATTGACTGTACGTGTGTTGAATGACGCGTTTCATCCGTCCGCTTCACCTGTGAATTAACTCAGCACATAGTGAATTGCATCCATCCAACAGCTTACTGAGACTTTATAAAATCAGATATTTAATAAAGCCTAACGTAACAGTTATCTTGTGTGTGTGCATGTGTTGAATGATGCGTTTTCATCCGTCCGCTTCTCACCAGTGGATTAACTAAGTTTGCAAGTAAGTTAACTTACAGTGTTTCTGTGAACATTAATATCTTTAAATGTGCGTTTGTTCCTTCACATGAAGCTATTGAGTGTAAGATGACTTTGATTATAGTGCATAAAAACGTTTATGGTGCTTTTATAATACTTATATTAATCGGGCCGTGAGATGGTGCCAGGGGAGCCCCAGTCTTATGACATTTTATAAAATAAATTAATTTATCATGAATTCTGTGCAATTAAATGGAAAAAAATTAATAAGAAGACTATTCTTAATCGCTTGTCAGTGACAACCATGGGTAACATGCAGTATCGGAATTGGATCAGTCCTGTTAGTCCGATATCCGATCCAGCAAAAAAGGCCGGATCGGCCCGAATACCAATCCAGAATATCGGATCGGTGCATCCCTAATTATATTAATAGAATTTATATACATATGAGTTGGGCGATAAACTGGTACTTATGATAAACTGCCTCGTATTGTTTTCAGCAAACCAAAACATTTTAATATCACCAAGGTATTTGTTTCAGAGATCTGTTTAGCCAGACCGATCAATAAATACAGATGATGATCCCGTCTATATATTACTCTCCTATAGACCTTTTGCGACTAGCCATCACAGTTATGTCACTGCAAGCTGTGCACGCAATGTGATGGCAGAAAAACAGTGGAAACTAATTATACACAAGTGAAACAAGCAGGATTACTTACTAGAAAATGTCTTCTTGTGCTGTTGAGTGTCAGAGTAGGAATGCCTTAAAAAAGATGGCCTTAATTTTTATAAAATACCTTCGTCGAAGACACCATTTGAAAGATAATCATAGCCGTTTATGGTTGCAAGCCCTCAAACGGACAGACTGGAATGATGAAATCATCTGTGGCCGGTTGCATAAATGTACGTGAAGTTAAGTCTTAAAGTTTCTTAAGAACAAGTTTTTTGTTTTTTTTTTGTTTTGTTTTTAGTTTGTTTTAGTGTGTCTCTGTAAGCATGGCGAATGCACCCTCCTACTGGACCTTGAAGCGAAAATCCAGAAAAAGAGTTAACCAACAATTGGATTCAATTCAGTCTGGTGTTGGATATAGGGAGGACAATTTACCAGTTGAAAATGAAGAACATCATAATGACCATGTGGAATGCGAGTTATCGTTCTCTGATGAGTTAGATTCTTCAGAGTCTGATAATAGTAGTTCTGCTGAAGAAGAGGAGGTTCATCTGAAAAGTAGATTGGCAACCTGGGCATTGGAGGAAAACATAACACACAGTGCATTGAACAGTTTATTGAACATTCTAAGGTATCATCATTCATCATTGCCAGCTGATGCAAGAACACTGCTTGGGACTTCACGGTCAGAGTCAGTTGTTGTCCAGGAAAAGGCTGGTGGGAAATACTATTACTTTGGAATCCTGAAGTCAATGAAGACCACCTTGGAGGCAAATAAGTGCTGCTTGGCAAATGGCATTTGCATAGAACTTCAAGCAAATGTAGATGGGTTGCCAGTTTTTAAAAGTTCGCAGACCCAGTTCTGGCCCATTCTTGGAGTTATCAAGAACCTCCCTCAGCATCAGCCATTTGTGATCGGGCTTTTCTGTGGTACCAGCAAGCCATCACTCAATGAGTACCTGGAAGATTTTGTGGCTGAAGTTGTTGCACTGGAGAAAGGAATTACATTTCAAGGACTTTCCATGAGGGTGAAACTGTGCTCAATGGTCTGTGATGCTCCAGCCAGAGCTTTTTTGAAGAATGTTAAAGGACACACAGGCTACTCGGGGTGTGAAAAATGTGTGCAGGAGGGGGAATATGTGAACAATCGGGTGATATTTCCTCAAACTAATGCCTGCCTTCGCACTGACAAAGACTTTAGAGAAATGGCAGATGAAGGGCATCATCTCGGATCTTCACCTCTAGTTGCCACATCTTTGAACATGGTCAGTGGGTTTCCTTTAGACTACATGCATCTTGTCTGCCTGGGTGTCATGAGGCGACTCTTGTACCTGTGGCTCAAGGGTCCACTGGCTAGCAGGCTCTCAGGTGTACAGGTGAAAATCTTATCTGAAAAGCTGTTGAAGATCAGAAAATGTGTACCAGTAGAGTTTGCACGAAGGCCAAGATCTTTGAAAGAGGTAGACAGATGGAAAGCCTCTGAATTCCGCCAGTTCCTGCTCTACACTGGTCCTGTTCTCCTTAAAGACTTTCTGCATACTTCAGTGTACCAGCACTTCTTACTTTTGTTTGTTGGGGTGTTTATACTGTCAAACAAGGCACTGCTTGAGGAATACACAGAGTATGCAAATAACGTGCTTGTGTTGTTCGTTCAGCACTTTGGAAAGCTGTATGGTGACATGTACCTTTCCTACAATGTGCACAATCTTGTACACCTTGCCCAAGATGTCAAAGTACATGGTAATCTGGATTCTTTCAGTGCTTTCAAATTTGAAAATTTCATGCAACAACTGAAAAGGCTTGTCAGAAAACCAGAATCTCCTTGCTGCCAGGTTGTTAAGAGGCTTGGGGAGAGAGAGTCTTTACAAATGCAGAGAGTTGAACGTTTAGGTGTCAGGAGAGAACACGCATCTGGACCTGTACCACCACTGTTTCACTGTGCACAACAGTACACCCAGTATAACACAGAGCTCTACACCCTTAAACTTGACCAAGCCAACAGCCATGTCTGCATTCAGGGTAAGGTAGCAAAGATCCGGAATATAATTGTGGAGAAAGAAGAGGTATACCTTGTCTACTCTACATTTGGCCATCAAGAGTGCTTTTTTGAGTACCCCACATCTTCCTCTACATTTGGCATATATTTAGTTGATGGCCTCTTGGATATGACACAGCACTGCAGTATTGGACTGGTGGAAGGGAAGGTTTTCCTTATACCTCATGGAAGACGATTTGTTGCTGTACCTCTAATACATATCAACTGACAATTTAAACTATATCCAACCAGAACTGTTTCATCTCCTGATCTCTCAGACTGTTGTTTGATCTTTCGACCATTGTATAAAGTTGTGTATGTTGTATGTATTATGTCTGTCTTTCTGTCTCTGTGTTTGTCAGTTACCCTGTCTTTCCATCCATATGTTTTTGTGTCTGTCTATTTATATAGCTGTCTCCCCTTTTGTCCACCCCCTGTGTTGCAGCCTCTCCTGTCACCAAAGCTTTTTACTCTAATCTGCCTGCGTCTCCTTCCCTGCACAGTAAATAAATAAATAAAAAAATTCACTATTGTGTCATGCAGGGTTTAAAACAGGGTTTAAAACATTTTATCTCACTAACAACTTTCACATTTTCAGTAAGTTAGGCCTGCAGTCAAACTATAGCCAAGTTAAAATAACTGTGTAAGCATAAATAACAGTTAAGACTCAAATGGTAATTAACTAACTCCCTTTGCATTAAAACGCAAAACTGAAAACGATTTTTTTATGCCATTGGAGGCTACAATGCTATACAGTACGTAACCATATTCACACTTGTATACACAGTTTTCTTGTGGTAAAGATGGTGGGCAGACCATTGGTGTAATGTGTGGACTAGGGCAGGTAAAGGTAGCAGATCCATGTGCAGTTTGGTTTAATAACACAAAAGAAGCAGAATTACGGTGGGCAAAAGCATACAAACATTCATGAGCATTCAACATTATACATACATTCAACAACTGACAAAATATAACTGAAACATGGGCTACATAGCTACATATACAAATATGTGGACAAACAAGCTAACAAGACCCTTGCTTGTATTCTTACTTGAGTGATATTAGGTTATTAACCTCTATTTTTTCTGCATTTGATGGATGGGCAGCTGCCAACTTTAAACTCTGGTGTTGTGATATGAATTGATTGTGAGAGATTTTCTGATAAAATACATTATGCATCATACAACCAGGTAGTATGTATTATTTTACCCAACTAAACAGTAATTCAAGTACACTTTGTTTTGTTAATTTTCTGATATTAGGTAAATATGTACCTAATAGTACATTTTGAGGAGGACAACAAAACTGGCCCGGTGGCAAAGGAGTGGTTTTCTGATGGCCTTGCCTGGTGGCCCCCATTCAGGGACAAGTTCCACATTCTACGTAGTGTACAAAAAAGGGTTGTTCCTTGCCCGTTAAAGGGCTGGAAACAATTTGCTGCACGTGTGCTCTACGAATCAGGTAGTTTTAAAAGTAGAAAAATGCAGTTGAGTACTACACCATCTGGTGTTGCTTTGTTATTTACATGTTTTGATATTGTTACCTGCTATCTCTACTTATATGTGGTTTATGTTATACTTGAATAGTTAAAATGCTAAATGTTATTTACAGATTCAATTGACAAAATACAAGAAAAATGGGAAAGGTCGTGTGTGACATCAGACCTAAACACAGACAAAGAACAAGAACCTACAATTGCACGCCAACGAAGAAAGTAAGTACTTTTTATATATAACAAATCCTCATTGTATTATTGAGTTTTGACTGTGTAACAAAATCTATGGAACTATGTTGTGCCTTTATGTTTAAGGGAAATATTGTCATATATACACATTTGCTTGTATTGCATAACATTCTTTAAAAAACTAAAAATGTGTTGTTTAATTTAGACCAAAACGTCTCAGATCACCATCTCCCTCATGAACATCACCACTTCCATCAGAGGAAGATGACCATCTGACAACACAATCTTGTCCACCCAAAACACCAAAAAGGGTTCATCGTTTCCCTCCAAAGAATCTACCAGCCCCTCCTCTTATACCTGTGGTCAAAGGACCAATGAGCACAGATACCGTCAGAGCTGGTAAGCTTATTAATGTGTCAACATAAGTCACATCTAAGACTCAACATTGCTAGACATTTAAAGGAACAGTATGTAGGATTGTGGCTAAAACTGGTATTGCAATAACAAAACTTGTGACTAAAACTGGTACTGCAATCACACAACTGGTGGCCAATACACAAAATGACAACATAAACATCAGTTGAGGGCTGCAACTCCACTTTTTGAATGACAATATCCTGGCCAGACCACTGTTGTCAGTGATATAAGTATATGAAATGAAAATTATTTCTAAATGTCTAGTGACATATCAGGGCCATTTTATGATTAATTTATATAAATTTCTTACATACAGGGAGTGCAGGCAGGCAAGTTGTATTTTTGAGGATTACTTTTGTTATTGTACAACTACAGTGCTCTTGGTCAATTCAAAATGTTAACAAACCCTCAAACCTGAACATTTAAGTAGTAAAAGGGAAATTTTGGCTTTCTTGAGAGAATATTTCTATGTAGATCATTGTTGTGCAATTGTTGGTGTGCGGAATTGTTGGGCAGCTGGGTGAGGAACGGAGATTTTGCCATCTCACTTGTTTTTTTTTTCACTTGTTGGGGTGAGAATAATAAACAGGCTCTGATTTGCAGAAAAAGATAATAAAACAATAAAAAATAAAAAAAATATGAAGACTCAGTGACCAATATAGCCACCCTTCTTTTCGATGGCAGTCGCGGGCCTTCCGTTCGCGGATTCGGTCAGTTTCTTGATCTGGTCTGGGCCAACGTTTTGTGCGCCCGCGGCCGCGGCCTCCCGGACACTGTTCGGAGAGGTGTGCTGTTTGCCTTCACTGCAAATGTCCCGCTCAAGAAGGGATCAAAAGGTCCCAACAGGGTCCAAGTCAGGCGAAGAAGGGGCCATGTCATTGGTTTTTCACCTTTAGGGCCTTTGCTGGCCGGCCACTCAGTTGAGTGCTTTGGTGCATGTGCTGAAGCGTTGTCTTGCATAATAAGGTCTTATTGAGGGATGCAGATTTTTTCCTCTACCGCTGCTTGAAGAAAGTGTCTTCTAAAAATTGGCAGTAGGTCTGAGAGTTGTTTTTTATTTCCATTTTCAACCCAAAAAGGTCCAACAAGCTCATGTTTAATAATACCTGTCTGTGCCTGCCTGCCTGTAATGTAGAGGACACTTTATTCAAGCAGTGGTGCAGGAGAGGGTTTGCATCTTTCAAGAGGACTGATTATTTTGTAAGACAACGCTCCATCACATGCATCAAAGTACTCCACTGCATGACAGGCCAGTAAAGGCCTTAGAGATGAAAAACTAATGACATGGCCCCCTTCTTCACCTGACTTAAATCCTATTGAGACCTTTTGAGCCCTTCTTAAGCAGGACATTTACAGTGAAGGTAAACAGTACACCTCTCTGAACAGTGTCTGGGAGGCTGTGGTTGTGGCTGCACAAAATGTTGGTTCAGACCAGATCAAGAAACTGACTGAATCCGTGAATAGAAGGCTTGTGACTGTTATCGAAAAGAAGGGTGGCTATACTGGTCACTGAGTCTATATCTTTTTTTATTTTTTATTGTTTTATTAATTTTTTTTGTAAATATAGAGTCTGTTTATTATTCTCACTTTAACAAGTGGAAAAAAAAACAAGTGAGATGGTAAAATCTTTGTTTTTCATTTAGTTGCCTAATAATTCTGCACACTAATAGTTGCCTAATAATGATGTACATAGAAATATTCTCTTAATAAAGCCAACATTTCACTTTTACTACTTAAATGTTCAGGTTTGAGGGTTTGTTAACATTTTTAATTGACCAAGAGCACTGTAGTTGTACAACAACAAAAGCAATCCTCAAAAACACAACCCGCCCAATAATTCTGCACTCCCTGTACTGTTCCTTTAAATTGATACAATATATAAATGTTCTGTTATCTTACAAATATCTTAACAAATGTACTGATCTACACAGATATACACAGAAAATGTTTTATTAAACATTTTTATAAGCTATTATTACCCTACTATTATGGAACAGCAGCATTGTTAGTTAATTAAATATATATTTGCTTGCTGTTCATAAAATTTTGTTTAAACACTAGCACGCTTCGATGTCTGGAAACAAAACATCAGCATTTCTGTAAGAAAATAACATTAGCCTACAGCTTTTTAAAATACCCTACTTTTAAGTAGTCTAATGGCGTTTTTACACCTTATCTTTTTTAACACCTTTCTCTTAAATCGAATCGTGGATAGCTATCTGATCAATCTGTCATTTACACTTTAAGATTCTAGTGACCAGATGTAAAAAGGACATTAAAGGTTCTTACCAAATATATGCAAGCTCCATTAAACATTCACTCAAACTAATACAAATTGGCCAACAATTCTTGCTTTGCTACTGGAATTTTTCAGCTGCTCTGTTCCACACATTAAAAGAATACACACAAAGTTGGATTTTATAGTAAACTCCCTTTCAATTGGTCCTGCGAACTGTGATGCAGGTCAGCCAGTAATTTCAGAGTAATGTGTGCATGCGTGTCTCTGTCTCTTGCTTGAGGTTTGGTGTTAAGGCTGCTCGATAATGGGAAAAATCATAATCCTGATTAAGTAGTATGATTACAATTCAATGCATTTGTTTAGTGTTGTTGCAGGCTGCATATGTCAAGCAGTGGTGCCTTCTGAAGTGCTTTTTTAACACATCGTTCTAGCTAAACGCGATTCATAGTTTAAACACGGGGAATGGTTTTGGTACAACTCACTTGAAATGCATATAACTTTACAAACATAAACAGGATTACTACCTGGTGATCTGACTTTGGATAGATACGACTCGAGCACAGCTCTCTGCATGTGCGAGAGACATAGAGGCGCCAAGATGCACCTTTATATTTTACATTAAAATATTTTATATTTAAACAAATCAAATCAAACACACCTGAGCAAACATGGTCTTCATGATTACTAGAAAATCACAGGTGAGTAATTTGATTAGGGTTGGAGCTAAACTCTGTAGTGCTCCAGCCCTCCAGGGTAAGACTGGAGGAACCCTGCTCTAAGTCTTGTAAGTAAGGCCTGCAAGATGAATAAAAATGACCATTGCCTCACGCTTCCACATGAGTCACAGGACAGGTCGCAGCAAAAAAACATTTATGGGCTGTTTAAAGCCTCCTTAATGTCTTTTTACTCGCATTCAGGTGTTTTCATTGCACAAATCGTGATATGGTGTTGTGCTCTTCAGTTTCTGCTGTCTCTTGCTAAGTATAACATTCTAACACCGCTTTGTTTCACCGCAATTCTGGGTTTACCCTGCAAAAGCTTTTGAACAGGGTTTCATAATCCTGGGTTAATTACAATTACAGCCTCTAAATTAAAAGTGTGAAATACTCCTTAATTCCTTAAAGATAAGTTTAGAACAAACACATACCCCGGGGTACGGACAAACTGCAAAGCTAATTAGAGGGTTTTGCATCTGACCTCTTCATTTCATCTGAAAAATTCTCAAAATACCTATAGGGTCAGATATGCTTGCTTTGTCTTTGTGTAATCTTTTCATTTCATAACAGGGATTTCACAGGCTCGGCCAGTGTCCTCCAACAGTGACCATGACCCACTTCCATTCTGGCAACCCAGTAACATGGGCTCTTCTCAATGTAAGTGAGATAAATCAGTGAAGATTTGGTGTATCTGAAAAATTACAGAAGGTGTCAGATGATAGACATAATAGTCTAAATTTTTGGTTATCTTTTCATTTCATAACAGGGATTTCACAGGCTCGACCAGTGTCCTCTAACAGTGACCATGGCCCACATCCAATCTGGCAACCCAGTAATATGGACTCTTCTCAATGTAAGTGATATGACAAAGTGAAGATTTGGTGTATCTGAAAAATGTACATAAGGCTTCCGGTGACAAACATGATAGTCTACATTTTTGGTAATCTTTTCATTCCATAACAGTGATTTCACAGGCTCGAACTGTATCCTCCAACACCAACCATGGGCCTGTTTCAGTCTGGCAACCCAATAACATGGACTCTTCTCAACGTAAGAGAGATGACCTAGTAAAGATATGTTGTATTTAAAAAAGGTACAGAGGGCTTCTGGTTGCAAACACATGATAGTCTAATGTTTTGGTTATTTTAATTTCATAACAGCGATATCACAGGCCCAACCAGTATCCTCTAACAGTATCCATAGCCCTGTTACAGCCTGGCAACCTAGCTGTATAGACTCTTCTCAATGTAAGAGAACAGATATTGAATATAAATGTGTAAAAAACACAGAATTAGGTATTTCTGATTATATTTGTTGTATGTGTGACTATCATTAATAAATTATTTCTTATTTAAAGGCATGACATCAAATTTGAGTCTAGAATTGTCCAGCTCAGAGACAGAATGTCATCAAAGACCAACTTACACTGAATGTAAGCATCTATCAGAAATTTCTTGTGCAGAGTTCATAGATTATGTTGGGTTCATTTAAAAATAATAACATAAAGTAATGATTTTTAAAATTCCAAGTAACAACAGTTAGAAGGAGGCCAGGCGAGGTGGAGGCACGGCATCCAACTCCATTGTCCGATGCAGGGCTGGACTTTTCTGAGCGTAAGCAAGATTAATTATCCTATTATATTGTTTTATTTTTAACCAATGCTGTATGATAAAGTTTTTGATGGTGGCCAAAATAGTCCAAACTGTTCTGGGGGGGAAATAAACGCCTTTTGATTCTACTGATGTGATTTTGTAAGAGAAATATCCATATTTAACACTTTACAAACTAAAATAATTAGCTTTCGTTAGAGGCCAATATGCATTATGCATACCATATGTTGCGTAAGATCTATTGACAATATACTCTTGTGATAACCGTGCATTATGAGTTGTTTTAGTTACAGATAGAGATAACTCAGTATCTTCTTGTCTTATATTGTCTTTAAAATCCTTGTTTTAGTTGTGACTGGTATTGTTGTTTTACTTCCTGCTCTGTGGCCCTCCGCATTCATCACTATAAATGGTGTGTAAGCTACTAGAGGTTGACAGATATGTGTTTTTCAGGGCCGATGTCGATATCGGGTATTGCAGGTCGAGTAGACCGATAACCAATATTTCAAACCAATATGTCTGGTGTAAAATGAAAATTAATGTCAAAGACACAGGCTCTGACAAAAACTGTCAGTGCTTTGAATTTTTTTATTTTGACTTAAGAAATGTTAATTATAACACTCATATTAATAATAACAAAAAAGCAGGAAACACCTATAAACTATAAGGAATAATTGACGACAGGGCATTGAATTATAAGAAAATAATGCACGCCCAAGGTGGTAAAGTGTTCCTGCAGGTTTGCATTATTTTTGAATAATTCATAGGACTGGAGTGAATTATTGCTCTTATACCACGTTTATAACAAACATTGAGCTTGTGTCTATTTTTAAGACATTTGACAAGTTAGGTGTGTGGTTTACAGAAGAAATAATCAATACCCATGGAACATTTCTTAACCAATCAGAATAAAGTGTTCAACAGCCCTGTGGTATATAATCATTTATTATAATACATAAATATTTAATTGCTTTATAGCTTTGTTGTGTATGTTGTTGAAAAGACCACAAATGTTTTCATGAAGCTATAACATTAATACCATATAGGGGCATGTAGTTGGTTCACTATAGCCTATTCTTTAAGTATATATGTCAATGTAGTAGAATAAAAAGCCTTATATAGTCAATTTCACAGCAACTACAACAGTGATGAATTTCTGAGGTAATTTTATGTTATAGACCTCAGCAATGACCTTCTCCACAGAGTCATCTGTTATTTCAAATCTGCATTCACTTGAAGTTCAAATAGATTTGATTGGCTGTCAATGGTTTATCTTTCATCAGTTGGAAAAAATGCTCAAAGTGATCTCAAAGATATTGTTCATTGTATCTTCATTGTTATAGTTGTTGTGTGAACTCCGCCATTCTCTTTAAAATAAAACGATCTTTAAAATCTATATTTTTTATAGTTATCATTATAATGTGAACACCCTTTAGCGTAAAAGTTTCACAACATCTAGATCTACTGCATGCAAAAGACTTAACTACACAGCTTGTAATGATTTGCCAATGGTAAGCGTATCTTAATAGACCCCTTCAAGGTTTGTAAATATTGAATGACTATCGGGTGCGCGCGCAGCATGGGGTCAAACTGTTCATACCATTTAGGCTTTCTAGTTTAATCTAACAGGGCTGAAAAATGATGACTTACCTGAAATGAAGTGAGCACTACAAACACAAGCCTCTTTGATATTTGCATTGTCCCAGTCTGCACGTTAATTGCTTGCAGCCACAGATGTTGTATTTTTTGTTTTTGAGATTCTGCAGGAATCTCGAAAAACCTAACGGCAGACCTGGTGCGATTTTCAAAGCCCACAACGCAAGTAGGCATTTTTGACGATACCGTATAATACGCAACTCCAGCTGCTGTAATGACTTTTCTGACCCCTACATGCGTAGTGGGAACCGCCTGTGACGAACAGTGAAGGGGTCTATATATTAATAAGAAAATTAGCTACCTTTACATACTGCACTGAATGTTAACTACATGTGACACATTTGAAACATCCTTCTTATCCTAGAATCAAGACACCGCCTTCCTAATACCCACCAACTCATCCCAACTAATTGCACTGGTATGTTTGGTCACATCTTCTCCTTGATGTTGATAACCTCCTCTTTTAAAGATAAGTGTAAAAAATAAATTTTACTGTATTTCTAACAGCGGTTGAAAGGCTTGTCCTGGAGCAACTTGGGGAACTTCACCTCAAGGTGGACCATTTAACTGCAACTGTACAGTCACTCTGTCAAAACAGGGCTCAAAATCAACAACCCCAAAGCAGTGACTATGACCACTTACTTCCCATTTCCACTTTGGAAGAGCTGAACCGCTTTGATGAGAAACTTCGGCAAGATATTGATTTTAAGAAACATGTGGTATGTCTTCTAATACATCAAACATGAAAATCTAAAACATCAAAATGGGGAGTTGATTAGTTGAGTCAATTGTTTGTGTAGGCCTGCACAAATCTAAGCAGGAGGGTTGAACTTAGGTGTTCCAAACGAAATAGACATGTGACAGAAAATAGCATTTTGATTGTCTGTAGTAACATTTGCTTTAATTCTGTTTTTCATTACAGATTGCAAAGCTGTCCATAACTGGGGGGAACTCTGTTATAAAAACAGTGTGGCGAGTGTGCAGGAAAGTATTTTCTCCAGAACTTGCCACCCAGTTAAATTGGTGCGGGAGAGGACAGAAGACTGGCATCAAGTCGCGACCAGTGCATGAAATTCTACAGTGTAAGTTTAACTAGCTCAGCAGTAAGTAAGGATGTACTTGTTTGTCATTTTTTCATTTTAATTATTGCATTGGTCTGAAAAACAAAAAACCTTTATAAAACATAAATGTTTTATACAACGTGCATCTATCTGCACAAAATGCAAGACTCAAACTACCGGTAAGTTATGCACTGGACAGAAAGTTTAACTCCTGTGGTGGATGCACACTATAACCATAACAGCGCACCTAAAACACATCCAGTCAAAGTACAAAGATTCATTACATTAGTAAGCAGCTTTAAGTCTTTTGCTATCATTTTAGCGATTAGCTGTGTCTTCTCTCACTTGTGTTCAGTCAAGATGTTATGTTCGTATGGCTCTCTGGAATCTCTTGACATTTGATTTTTAAATATGAGATGATAACCCATTTAACTTGTGATGGCACTACATTTTGCACCTGACTGACTGTATTTCACATTACCTTATTTTCTACATTAATGAGCAAAACCTCATCAAGACTCTTTTTTTACTGTCAGTCTAGGCTTAGGGTTACAAGTTTAAGGGAGAGTGATGTGTGATATTTTTGAATGGAAGGTAAACGGTTAGAATGTATTGTGTATATTATATCAGGTGTAATGTTAGTATTTAGTGACTTGCACCACCACATATTATTATTTTAGCTGATATGTGGATTAGTGTTGGTACAATTGGTACTTCCCTGTACTGATAGTGTTTGTTTTTTCCTTCATAATTTCTCTTGTAGTGTCGGTTTCTAAGAATGGTGCCCTGCCACACATCACAGAGGCAGAGATTGAAACGGCAATCCAAAACTGGCTCAGGCTTAGCTAAGATAGACTTGGAGGGCGGAGGAGGCAAAGACCGGAGCGTTAAAGGTGAGCCAATCAATGAAACTACATCTCAACAGCTGTAGCAAAAGATACAAATGTTTTTTTTCACAAAGTCTGATGCTTCAGTGTTTTTATCTTTTTGTCAGATGCTGCTTTGTTATATATAAGGGATAATCAATGGCTTGTCATTCATTTAAGGATTTTAAATGCAAGATGTGAGTTGCGAAGTGCATTTAAAATTGTTTAATGCATGGCAGACTGTTGAATATCCTTCTTATTCCATGGCCATTTGACAACTTATAGACAATTTAAAACTAGTGTTGTTCATTGCAGATCAATATTTTAAGAATGAGTAAAAATGACAGTAATTTTTGATCAGTTACGTCACAATAAATTTGCCTACTTTAAATCCGAGACAGGCAGACATAAGGTAGGGTGATAATATTACATTTATTTAAATGAAATATGTATTTAAAATATTTAGAAAGAGAAAGGATCTCTAATAGCTGAAGTTTGCTTCAAGTGTACTTAAAAATAGACATGAAGAAGTGCTTTAAAATTATATTTATTGAAATGCATTTAAGGCAATTAAAATCAAACTGAAAATCTTCAGCAGTTTAAACTTGACTTTTTAGTCAGGAGGAAGAAGTCCTAGGAGGGAAAACACCTTAAGAGAGCCAAACATAGCTGATTCTATGGGATATACTTTATAATAGACACAATTTTATAAAAACATTTTAAATAATATATACTTCACTTCCGATTTGGACTCACAGACTGATTCATGAGCTAGGGAACTTATTGAGACACACAGAAAGTGTTTAAAAACAACTTTTGAGCCTATGGATGTGTGACCATCCGCTCTGGTGGCAGCTTTCTCCAGTCACAGTTATGTGATGTGAACGTATGGCTCAAGTGTTTAAAGGCGGAGTCCACGATGTTTGAAAAACGCTTTGGAAAAGGAGACGGGCCGACTACCAAAACACACTTATAGCCAATCAGCAGTAAGGAGTGTGTCTACTAACCGACATCCTTGCCGGGTTGCGTATGTGTGGGGCGGGTCTATCAACAGAAGGTCCAGATTCTACTGGGGTGGGCCGTGTTTTGTTTAGGTGATTTCAAATATCAACATTGGCTTTCAAACATCATGGACTCCGCCTTTAAAGAAGCCTCATTTGCTTATTCTAAAATGACCAATAGGTGATTGAATGATGCAAACGGTGAAGTGGTTAATGTGATGATAGTAGTAGAATATTCCATGACTGGGAAAGGCTCTTAGCCAATCAGATTTGAGAACTGGTGTATAACAATATGCATATCTATTTATCTACGTTTTCTTTAGATGCACCCTGATGTTTACGTTTCATTGTTAAATATGGCCTACTGTACAAACATAAAAATGCTATAAAATGAATAAAGTGCATTTTAATGAACAAGGGAATTTTTTGTATTTAGACTTAAATTTCCCTTTTATTTAACTAGATCATTCAGGGCCCAGTAGATGTCTGAAAACGTTTTTGCTTAATATTGGATTTGTGCCTCCACAAGAACAATAGGAAGAAAGGAGCTATATATTTTTACAAACATGTGGCATTTTTAGGTGAAATCATTACTGCTTTCATCGTCTTTTGTTTCAGAGGTGACATGATATCAGCGGTTACTCTTGAATTTGCCTAGATAAGCCAGTAGCCTCGCCAGTCAATAGTCTGGACACACCTACTCATTTATGGGTCTTTCTTTTCCTGACTATTTCTACGTTGAAATTCAAAACAGCACATCCATGTAGTAAACAAAACTGTAAACAAAGCTAAATTTAGCCAGTTAATAGGGTGATGACTGAAATTCAGTCTTAATTTTAAGAACCACCTTAACATAGACACTTAGAATGATTTGCCAACAGAGTTCCTATACATGTTGACAATTTGGCTACTTTTTGTTTAATAATGTTAATTGATAAGCATTCCAGCTGACTATTTCATGTATACTATATAAGTTAAAATAACTTAAGATAAACGATAGTATATTGAAATTACTTGTAAATCTGAGTTGATTAAACAAAGGGGCAAAGGATTTTTATACAGCGTGGGTTCTTCAATGTTTATTGGTTTAATATAAAATCAACCACTGGCATGATTTTAAATGTGTGATGTTCACATGTCTCTCACTGGCTTTCATATATTCTATTAAATTTAGAAGGCAATACTTAAAAAGACTAAATATTTGCGACATTTGAGACATTGCATTATTAAGCTCTTAATTCGAGTTTAATAATGACCAAAGGTTGTGTCTAATATAATGTGTACATAGTAAGCAATGAATTGCACTGATCTAAAGTAAGTGTACAATAAAATGTAGTTTATAAACTTAAATTTTGTATATAGAAACGAATAAGATATTAATATAAACAAATACTACTAATATTATAAACTGCAAAAATCATTGCACAATTTCTAAGTAAATGGGAAAGATAATGATATACTTGGGTACAGAGACAGTCTAAGTGACTAAAATGTCATGTATAGAGGATCCTGTAGATGATAATGTTGAATTAATTTGTAGAAAGTTATATTTATGTTATGAGAAGATTTTGAGACACCGAGTGGTTTTTTGCCACAAAATAAAACGTAAAATTATACAAAATAAAAATAAAACGAGAACCATTTTTTATGGCAGAAGAGCACTAGTTTGCAGCACCTACACCTCTGGTGCAGTAACATCATCACATGTTACTGCGCCAGAGGTCAAATGCTGCAAACTAAGTGTTCTTCCGCCATACAATATGTTCTAATTTTTAGCCACTTAAAAAGTTGCAACATTTTATTTTGTGCCACCATACTTACTCATGTAACTACTCATGTAACAGTCTTTAAATAGGGAAAATATGGAAGTGTTTGGTAGCTTCTAAATTCATCCCTGTTTGGAGCCATAGGAATGAATGGGGCTAGGCTAAATGCTAATACATTCACATTATGCTGTATAGACCTTTTGCGTGTTTGCAATTAAACAGAGATGACGTTTTTTGTGGGCGGAGCCCAACTGGTGGCAGAAAACGAATGCTTCTCAATAGCTGTGTGAAGTGTTTTAGCGTTAAACTGTGATTTTTAAGGATCCGGTGTTCAGTAGAAGTCTGTTTCCCCTATATTTCTCTTAAGTGTAATGTTTCTTATAACGTTTTCCCCAAGTTAACGTTTATTTTTTAAATAAATTAAAAGTTTAAATGGCTTGGCTACTAATTGTGTGCATGTATGTAATGTATATGTATTGGTCTTTATTGGTAAATCAATTATTTTTACAGTATGAATCGCGGAAGTACTTTGTAAGACCAATACTATCATGTATTCTGTATAATATCCTTTATTAAATATTTCATCATTTCCTGTTTTCAATTTCTTCCTTATATTTTTAGCCTACGTGTTTGATCTAAAACTATTATGTTTACATACAAATTAATTTGTATAGGCCTGTTTATATATTATTAACACTTTACATCATGTGTGTGTGTGTGTGTGTGTGTGTGTGTGTGTGTGTGTGTGTGTGTGTGTGTGTGTGTGTGTGTGTGTGCTATGGTTATATATTTATTTGTAAACCTCATAATTTAGAACAAACAGGAAGAAGACATAGGCTAAGATATAAGGTAAATAGAAAAGAAAAAAATACGAAAACTTATAAATGGTAATATTATTGATATTATGAACTAATTCAAATCTTTAATCTTTCTAAATAAATTATAAACGTAAAGTGATGAAAACGCTATAAGAAACACATAGAGGGATCAGACTTCGACAGAACACCGGACATCTTCTCTAATTATTTTCTATTCAAATTATTAAAAGATTTTCAGATGATTTCATCACTCCAGTCTGTCCGGTTGAGGGCTTTTATTGCAACCATAAACACCTACGTTTATCTTCAAATGGTGTCTTCGACGACGGTATACTATAAAAATGAAGGTCATCTATTTTGGCATTCCTATTCTGACACTCAACAGCACAACAAAACATTTTCTAGTGAGTTATATTGTTCATTTCACTCGTGTCTCATTCATTTCCACTGTTTTTCTGCCACCACATGCGCGCGTGACGTAACTGTGACGTCGACTCGCAAAAGGTCTATAAAGATGAAGTGCATGCATTTAAAAAAAGACAGTGATGTATTATTTCACCTAAGTTAAGGTAATAACATAGTAAAATATAGAAAAACTGTTTAGTTTTCCTTTAAGCTGTAGCTTATAGCGCTAATCCGTACCCCACAGTTTGGCAAGGGCCGGGTCAGCTTACTTTTGGGAGCTTTTCCACTGAGTTCAGTTCATACCCAATACGTTTTTAGTACCACCTCGGTCCACCTTGCAATGGTGGATCGGTTACTTTTCTTCACCTATCCTAATGTTTTAATGTACTGTAAATGTCACCAAATCAGTGCTGCCCTGACGGCCTGGTAGAGTAATAATTATTTGAATAAGAAATCATTTGTATTGCGTATAGTGTCGAACGCGGCCATCCGCGTGTAGCCGCGGGGAGTATACTCGAAAAGCTGCACGCGGAAAAAAGGTATACCCCGGCCTTTATCCCTTTTGACTTAACTAGGTGCCATCACTGTAATAAAAGCTTGTGTACATGGCAGTCTAAATATCTAAATATCTGTTAAAAAAAAAAAAACATTGCAATACACTCCGTGTTCAATTAGACAAATCTTTTTTTATTTAAAGAATAAAACATTCACATAATTATAAATTTTTCAAAGGTACATCAGCCGCAAACTATTAGACAGGCTTAAGTGTAAGGGTTTGGTGTTGTCGTATTTATGTCTTTTATTTTAAAGTTCTTTTTCATGTTCAGGTCTTTTATTTTGATATATTCATTGCCATGTTTCTCTCTAGTTTCACTATTCACTGATGTGTCATGTTCTGATTGGTTCCTTTTCTGTATATATTCCCATTGTCTTTATTAAACTTTGTTAAACTGTCTATGTGTTTGGTAGGTTTTTGTTGTTCATGCCATGCAATTATGATTTTGAAATAATCGGGTATATTAGAACAAGTGTAATAAAACTTATGACAAGACATAGACAAAAGTACTACAACAAAATGAATGTGTTTTCTTTACTTTCCTTTTTCAAAAACTTATGTGGAATAGACCTGTGTAGGTGGGTTCTGCACTAAAAAAGGTTTGAGCACCCCTTATTACACTATGGCAAATATATTATCTTTATTTACTCCACGACCCAGGTGGATACCTACTCTGTAAAGGCACAACACGTGAAACATATTTTACAACAGCTACTATGCAGAGATAAAGAAATAAAGAGAAGCCGCAAGATGAATTTCAGGGCTGCTCCATTGAAATTGACTCTGCAAAGGCTGCTAAATTTGCCCCAGTGGCACGTGATTTTTACTTGATTTATTTATTTGTAACTAAAATACTAGTCGTTAGACTAAATGTTTCACGGATGAAATGCACATACACTGAATAGTGAGACTATTCGCTGTATAACAGCTAACAAAGAAAAGTTCTAAGAATGTTCCCAAGAATGTTCTGCCAAGTAAAAAGTGTCCAGTTTTCTTGACATTCTAAGAACGTCTGGGTTGTCTGAACGTAGAGGAATATCACATTTTACCATTTTCAAACGTAATGACAATGTCATGTTTTAATGTTTAAAACAACTCTTTTTTTTATATTGACTTGTTTGTTTGTTATGTAAATGATAGAGAAACATTGCATTTTATTATTTTAAAACTGTTATAAAACATTATTTCTGAATGTTCGATAAAAATACTGCTGTAAAAAACAAAATTCACTTATTAGGTTTAGATGTTAATGATTTGTTTTATTTAAAGTCAACATTATTGTGATTAGTGTTTGTTTTAGTTCTCAAGGGACTCTTGACCCTTGACTTTTTGTTTGTTAGTTTTTTCATGGTTGTATTACTTTGTGTTTATAAAGCACATTTTTCACAGTAATGTAAAGTTGGTGAATTTCTGTAGTGGTTGGTACATAGTAGTAAAGATCATATTCTAATTAATTGATTTACCAATCAAGTTTCTGTTCTGTCAACAATGTATATGAGATCCAGCACTTTCAGTTTGTCATTAAGGAGTTTTAGAAGCTTTGGACAAAAATAGTGAGAGTGCTGGATCTCATATACATTATTGACAGAAAAATAATCTGGGCCCGGTTCCCCGATAACGTTCACTCTTAGCGTGCTAAGAAGACTCAAAAAGATATATCTTACCAAAGTTGTTTATGTTCCGAAGTGTGTTCCCCAAAGTGTCTCTTAGGAAGCTTCTTAACACGCTGCCTCTAAGTTCAACGTAACAGTGGCGCTGTCCCAAGTGAAGGTGCTGAATTATTTGCGATCGATCGCTCAGGGATCGATTTTCCACTTCACGCGAAAGTGCATTAAGGCGTTAAGAAAGACAACACGCTCTATACAAATGGAACATTACTCAAATTATTCCAGTAACATTTATTTTAAGTTATCCGTAAAATATAGACTATTAATTAAATTATCAAATTGTCAGTAATACGGGTAGATGAACCTCGCTAATCATCCACCCTCCTTATCCCGTTGTGCCACTTGTGCCGCTTCTTGACATTGGTTTAACGACTTAAAAAATTATATAATACACTTTTACACTAATGGTAAGGTACTTAACAATCAGAATTACTTGGCAAGCAGCTGTAGTACTTCTGTTTAATGCGGTATTGCTTGCCATAAATGTTTTCAATAAAAAACAACCTATCTACAATAAACAGAGAGAGTTAGATAGAGAATATGGTCTGAGAAGATCTAGCAGCTCCATAATGAGTTGTCTTGGGAGGCGATTTTTTTTATTTAGCCACGTCAGGCAAATTGTCAAAAGGTTTTAAGTGTTACAGAATAAAAAAAATTGGCATGGACTAAACGGTTACGGGGTTACCGGTGTTGTGTGGAAGTCTGTTCCCCCTGTGTTTCCCTTTAGTGTTTTTATAGCGTTTTATCACATTATACATTTATTCTTTAATATACATTGAACGTTTTAATGGCTACTGAGATGTGTGTGTGTGTGCATTTATATAATGTATCTTGATTGTTCTTGATTGTAAATTATTTTTACAGTATTACAGTATGAATCATATTATATGTACAATTTATTATGTATGGAAACATAACATTTTTAAAACAAACAGTAGAGAAAAAATTGAAAAAAGACAGGTTAAAAGATATAAAACTGTCAAATAAGAAATATTGAATAAATTGTATAATAGAATACATGACATTATTGCTTTTAGTATAACAAATTCAAATCTTTAATATTTCTAAATAAATTATAAATGTAAACGCTATAAACATAGAGGAAACAGACTTCGATGGGGAACAAACTTCAACACCGGCGCCATCTTTGATTCATTCTGATACCAAATAAAGTCCATTGCAAACATATTTTATTATAAGTCTTAAAATGTCCATAACATAAAATCATTGTCAGCATAACATAGTTTGACTTGTACTGCGCTGCGCTGATTTCTAAAGACTGTGGCGATAGCGTTTTGCGCTCAAACAACGCTAAGAGAGAGCTTACGAATGGTACAGACCAACCTTACGAAAGTGTGACTTACAGAAGATATACTTAGCGTACGAACGTTTTGGGAATCGTGCCATAGAGTTAAGAGAGAGGTTAAGGAATAGGTTAAGAACTACTTAGCGATAAGAACGTTTTGGGGAACCGGCCCTGGTAAGTAACTACTATAACAAATGTGCTTTATACACAAAAAGTAATGCAACAAGGGAAAAACTAACACACAAAAAGTCAAGAGTCTAATCACTAATCACAATAATATTGCTTTCAAATGAATCAAAACATCAACATCTAAACCTTATAAGTACTTTTGTTTTCTACAGCAATATTTTTACAGAACATTCAGAAAAAGGGTTTTAAAAAAGTTTTAAAATAATAAAATCCAATGTTTCTCTCTCATTTACATGACAAGCAAACAAATCAATATAAAAAACAGTTGTTGTTTTAAACATTGTCAACATTAAAACATGACATGTTTCCATCCACATGTTCTTATCCGAATTAAGTGATATCGAATGAAAAATGCGTTATGGAAACAGTAAAATTCGATTGAATTTCATGAATATCGACTCAAGAGAAATACGTTCGATCTCATCGGATTTTATCTTGATCGATATATGGCTTATCCGATAAACGCTGATGGAAACGTTATTTGCCGAATAAATAATGATTTGCGATTAAGGTTTAGGTCCTTTTATGGTTGCAACCCACACACAAAACAAGAAGAAAAAGTTTTAGGTCATTTCCGCTCTGGTGGCACACATTGCGTGTGTCAACAAAGTCAGATGTAAGTGGACAAACGACGAGACGAGATTCATTTTAAATTTAATTTAGCAGAGAAAATAACGAGCTGAAGATCTTTGCCCGAACCCGATAGGTTCGGGCGGATTCGGGCTTCATTTCTAACATTTTACACGGGCTCGTGCTCCGCCTTTGCACGGTAAATGAGCTGTCAAGTTCAATGCTGACCACGCTGAAGCCATTTAATAATTTCCTCAACAAAAATGGCTAATCTTGGTGAGTAAAGGTTTTTTAATTTATAACTAAATATTACTTAGTATTAAATACATAATTTAGACAGAGGATATAGACTAATGTTGGCATTAATGTAAAGAAAGTGCCGAAGCAAATACCACAGAACCTTTATCCTAATTTCGTTATTCCCAAATAACCATCTTATTCAGAATGTATTATCTTAATTTAATTCGTTAAGAAATAATTGTTTTTATTGGCATGTTGGCCTATAATGTATTGCATATGCCTATTTAGAGCGAGATGTTACGATGTTACAGATGACTTATTTTTTTTTCTTTGTTTCAACTTCCAAGTGACGTGTAGCCCAGTTAGTCATTCATAAATGTTAAAACCTGTGTATATTACTCATTCTTGATAAAAGCTGTTTGCGTGCGCAAATTTAAATAATGTATGGCTGTAAACGGGTTCGTTCTTTTAAAAAGCTGTCAATCTAAATATACTTTCGGGTTCGATTACAGCTCTATTTTAGATAGCAAAAATCTAAGAAATGCCATAATTTATCAGGAACTCGCGAAGGAAATGTCCAACAATGGTTATGACAAGACGTCCTCCGGAGTAAATGAGGCGCTCAAACTATACGTGTTTCAAAAAAGAGAGTTATCTCGCAACGGTGCCGGAGGGAAAATAAAAGCAAATTCGACCTTGATGAGATGGATCCTCGGCCAAAGAACCCTCGTAGCTTTATTTGCTTATTAACAACTCTAAAGATATTTTTTCGTTCTCATTTACGTTAAGAATTGATCCGGACTATCATTTCACGTTAATGCCTCCGTTGTCGTTGGGCATTTACATGCATCTGCATCATCATAGCAATTTGATGTTAACGTAATTTTCTTATTATTATAGCTTGATATGTCGCTATCAGCTCAGCTGGCACATAAGCACTTAAAACTTGTGAAATGCCGCAAATTTGTCTGGCAAAACTTTGTTCGCAAATGTTTGCCTGAATAGTGTGCGATTCGGTGCGAAAATGAATGGAAACACCTTCAAATGTCTCAAATCAATTCGATATACCAATTTGATCGCAAACCAGCATGTGACGTCATCACGCACAGGCACAGGTTTTTATTCGCTTTAAAGCCGTTGGATGGAAACACACTTTCACCAGCTTTATTCGCATAAGTTTTTTAACCGAACTTCAGATAATTCGATTGACAAGTGGATGGAAACTTAGCTGATTACGTTTGAAAATAGTAAAATGTAACATTGCTCTAACGTTCAGAGAACCAAGAAACATTCTTAGGACGTCAAGAAAACTGGGCTGAGTTCAGCCTGCACAAAACGTTGCACAACGTTTATTAAACATTATACCACGGGTCTGTTGAATGCTGCATTCTGATTGGCTGAGAAATGTTTTATGGGTGTTGATAATTTTTCTGTAAACCGCACACCTAACTTTTCAAATGTCTTAAAAATAGGCACCAGATCAATGTTTGTGGTAACGGTGGTATAAGCGGAATAATTGACTCCAGTCCTTTGAATTATTTGAACATAATGCACACTTGCGGTGTAACGGAGTACCACCTTGGTGTGCATTATTTTCTTATAATTCAATGGCCCGTCGTCAATTATTCATTACGAAACGTATCTCAAACCCTGTTGCACACCGATGCACAGCGTTTCCAGAAAACATGTCGTTCAACCCGGAAACCGTAGCAAAAACGTTGCGCACCTTTTTGAACTTGAACATGTCCCTGGACACTATTTGGGCCCTATTTTAACGATCTAAGCGCAACGTCTAAATGGGCGTGTCCGAATGCACTTTTGCTAATTTAACGACGGGAAAAATGGTTTGTGCGCCGAGTGCACGGTCGAAAAGGGTTTGTCCGATTTTTTTAATGCTTAATGGGAGTATTTTGGGCGTAACGTGCAATAAACCAATGAGACTCTCGGCTCTCAAATCCTTTAACAGCCAGTTTGCGCTGGCGCTATGTCTAATCCCTATTTAGATTATGGACTTTGTAAACTGAAAAACTAAGCGGAGGAAGAAGATCCCCAGTTTAAGATTAATGTTAAATAATTGTGTTGTTTTTCCACTTGTATTGAAATTGTTATTTTTTCATTAAAACCTTAAAAACCCGTCTTCTTTTAGTCATGGAAGTAAAAAAGCAGGCTTTTAATTGCTTTAAATGTATGGCTATCCAATATAATCAAAAAATAATTTACAAGTATGTAAGAAAAAGTTTGTACTCTAAAAATACTTTATTTGTAACAAACAGGAGATAACGAATTTACAAACGGCTCTCCGCAAGTCTCAGCACTTGCAGCATCAGTTTTTTTAAGCATTAAACGTTTCAGCACTTTGGACAGCGGTTATTTTAGCAAAGAGTTTTTTTAAGCATTTCTTAAAAATGTTTCTCATCTCATCATATCCACAGGTACAGAGTCATCATATACAATAAATCCGTGAGGTAGCGTTTAAAAAAACATTTAAAAACAGATGCATTTGTTTAAAGCAAATCATTTATTTACTTACCAGTCTACAGGTGAAATAGCTCTTTGTGCCTTCTAACGTCTCATAATTAGTCCTCATTTATGTCCAAGAGACTCAATAATAATATTTTACATTCAATCCTTTAATCTTTCATATTTAAAAGCATTTTTGTGCGGCTGCACATTCATGTAGGCTACTTTGTGATAAGCAAACCCGCGTTGTCCTCCCATTTATAGGCGCATATTACTAATGCGCTCTTTAAATAACATAAAACATATTGCGCCATTGACTTTAGACTTTAGACCAGGTTTTTGTTGGTCAATGGCGTAGTCTATTTTAGTTGCCTCAAAATAGCAACGCGCCAACAATGCGCCCGAACACACCTCGTTTTTAGACCGGAACGCCCATGGGCGCAAAAGGGGGCGCAAATGCTTTTTCTATTTAAACAACGCGGCGCTTAACGTGAAAATTAGGGTGGAAACTAGCGAAAGACACTTGCGTCGCGCATTGCGCTGCATTGCGCCGGGTGTAAGATAGAGCCCATTGTCTTTAAATTGTTTCTTAAGCCTGTCTAGTTCGCATGACTAATTCATTGTTTTAATAATTTGTGCCGTGTAAAATAACCTTTCCCATTTACTAAGAACTCACCCCATTGTGCAATGCATTTGCAGTTTATATTATTAGTTAATATTATTAGTAGGATTTGTTTATATTAATATCTTACTCGTTTCTATGCACAAAATTATTATTGTACACCTACTTTACCTGCACTGATTCTATGCATACTGTACACATTATCCCATATGGCAAAAAATACATTTCTGAAATGCCAAAAATATATTTTAAATATATTTTATGAAGTATATTTTTGAAGTTGAAAATATATTTAGTTTTACCTTTTTAAAACTGTTATGTTTACAGGTTCGTAACACGAGGTATTTCTTCAAATACGACGTGAATATATTTCCTTAGATTGAAATATATGAAGGGCTAAATATACTTTGTAATGCTTTAAAATGTATTTACTTTTAAAATATATTTCTAAATATACAAAAAAACTGGCCAAAAATTGTGGTGAAAATATATATTTTTGTAAACATATTACAAAAAAAATATTTTAGCAACATTCTTTGGCCATTTTTTATATTTTGAAATATATTTAAAAATATATTTTTGCCGTGGGATAATAAGCAAAATTACCTCACAATCAGATAATAATTAAGGTAAGAGCTCAATAATACAATTCCTCTGCAAAACTTTGGTCTTTTGAAGTATTGCCTTCTAAATTTACTAGAAAAGATGAAAGACACACATGTCAACATTATCACGGGCTGAAAAACTTACACGTGGTTGAAATGTTTTTATTTTTATTTCTTTATTTTTTATATTAAACCAATGAACAAAGAAGAACCTAATAAATAAAAATACATTTAAAACATTACATTATCATCATTGCACAGGAGTAAAGTTTAGGTGTAATTTGACGATTGTCTAACCTTGCATCAACTTAGCCTTACGATGTTTTTGGGAAACGCAGCCCTTGTCGTTGTAACTTCACGGGAGAATTTATGTGAGAGAACTGTAAGTGGAGAAAGAAGACACGTTAGATTTTTTTTATTTAAAAAGTGCGTTGTTTTATATGTATTGAAATTGTTATTTTTCGTAATAAAATATTTGGTTCTTTTCGAAATTGTTTTTTTTTTCAAGTCATGGAAGTAAAATCAGCACGGTTTTAAATGCTGAAAAAAGTACGGATAGCCTACATGACCAGTGTAATCTCAAAATTATTTTACAAGAATAATTTACAAAATAATGCGAAGTCATTATATACAAAAAAATCCATGGGGTAGCATTTAAAAAATCAAGATAAATTCAATGTTTGCACTTGTTAAAGGCAAACAATAGCTTAATGTCTACAGGTTAAACAGCACTTCTGCCAGTTGATCTCAGTTTCACTCAGTTTCATGTCCTGTAATCTGTCCTCATGTATGTCCAAGAGACACAATTATACTCTAAACATGAAAAATTAAAGGATTAAAATGTTAGAAATGTTTATGTGCTACTGCCCGTCCCTGTGTGCGTCGTCGTCCGGTTTATGCAGATATTACTTGGTCTTACAAGGATATATGTTCACACGATGTTCTTTTATGTTGGATGCTCTTATGTAGAAAACAGTAAATCACAAAAAATGGCTATAATTATGTTTTTACAGACCGAGTCACATTTATATAGGCTTTACAGCATCTTGTCCTCTGCAAAATAAACGGACCCGGTGGGTAGGCAAATTGTGACGACTTATGGATGACAGGGGAGAGTAGTGATGCAGGCGTTAAAAAAACTGAAGCCCCTGATCTGGTTAAAGCAAACTGAAACTACTGAAAACTATTTTTTTCCTAACTGCATTTTCTCCATGTTTTTACTCTGTTACAGGCTGCCAGAAAGAATCTGTCTCTGCCATCTCTACTGTGGGGCTACATTGTCGCAGTTCCTTTGTCGCCCTTCTTCTCCTGGAGTGTGTTGTTAATAAAGTAGGCTATTTAAAGTGTTTGAACTTGAGTTGTGTCTGTTCTTTATATCGGAGACAGGGGGCGGGTTTACTGTTCACAGAAAAATAGCACGATCTCTCTGTGTGCGTGTGTGTTTATGGGTCTCATTTATAATGCGTGCATACACAAAAATTTGATTGTAGAGTGAAATAACGTTCGGCCTAAATAAATAAAGGCCATAAATAACTGCATGCAGACCAGCTGGTATTTACATTATTGCATCGCTCAAACATCGGCCGAAGAGCTTTTGCGATCAGTTGCCGACGTCTCGGCGACATATTCCCAATTAGCAAACGCTCTCTGAGCGACATCTTGCCGATGGAACTTTGAATATCGTGCCGACATCGGCCAGACGTACGTGTGCTGTCTGGGACAAAATACCTGCCAGGCACTCATTGTAATTTTTTTTTTTACAATAATGTAATAGTGGGATATATTTTCCCCAACTTCATCTACAAAGTTACAGAGATTATCAATATTTTCCAAAATAACACATTTTTATATTATAATTTACTGCGTGGCTGACTTTATGGATTTTGATGTTGAAGAAAAAGTGATATTTTTTGTTCTTTATTTAAGTTTTGCTAAAAAAAATAAGCATTCCTATTTTAAATAATTATTTTAATGGTAACGTAATATTAGACTTGTTATATTGTAAATAGGACATATAATAAGGACCTTATTCATTAAAATATCACTGACAAATTATATTCCAATCATCTTTTTAATTCGTTCATAATTTTAATTTCATTTTATTTCAATATACAATTTCTGAAAATGTTTTTCCTTTCTCTCAAGCCTTAGTTGTGCCCGACATTGCCTTTGTTTCTCAGCTGCACTACCTGGAGCCATCTAACTGCAACCTGTATGAATTAGAATAATTAAAGTCATCATTACTTAAAGATAATATAGCACTAACAACATAAACAAACGACTTTCGTGGAACACACGTAACTTGCTGTAAACACCGTAAAGAATCAATAACAACAGAGTCCTTTTAGAGTAGTTTATTTTTGATAACAAGCAAAATCAATAACAAGTAGATCTTACTTAAAGTGTATCTAAAAGTATAAAGAGCTAACAACATTACTGTGTAAAATGTGTACTATATAATACAGTGCTAACTACAGATCGGCTGCCAAACCGCGCTTCACATAGCGCTGATTCGTGATCGCCGTCTCCACTCGTCTTTAGGAAACCAAAACATTTGTTATTTTTGACGAGGTATTTGTTCCAGAGTTCATTATAGCCACTAGTCAGACCATTAAACAAACAGAAACCGGAAGTAAAGGTCCGAGCAGACGTGTAACCGCGACCACGCACGTGCGTCAATTGTGGATATCTATCGTATTATAGGCAGATATATAAACAATATTTGATCGAATTATTTGTGTTTAAACAAACCCTGTGTTTGTTACAATGAACCCCACCTATGGGGTAACATTTGCACACCTGTCACTTTTGGACCCACAAACTTTAAGTGTTCATTTGTAACAGAGATGTGTGTTTTGATTGTGTAAAAATATTTATCTAACAAATATTTTTTGAATGATGATAGAGACAAACCCAAAAAGCATTAGGTTGTGCCCCGCTATCCCCTACTATTGGTCATGACTGTAAGCATTGCAGTTCAAAATATAAAAGTAATACGCAGCACTTATCTGCCAGTAGATGGCGACCTTGTATAAAGTTTACAGAATATTAGGTTCCTTTCGGTCCTTAACCCTTATTTTACACTGTAACAGGTGAACATTTGGATTAACTTGAAAAATCCATTCAAATGCTGAAAATGTATATTTATTCAACTTAAAATGTTCACCTAAAGTGAAACCAATTGAAGTAATTTTTCAAGTTGATCCAACTTTTCACTTTTTACAGTGTAGTACTAGTCACTGTGACGTGTTTTAAAAGCATACGAAAAATATTTTTTATCCACGAGCACATGATCAGCACTCATCTATGTTATCTCAAACCTTAATCTAGCACATTGCTTATCATTAAAGCTTTATTTATAAAATGCTGCTTTATTTAAAGTTGGAAGACCTGAAATGTCAGATAGAAAATATTTCTCAGCATTTGTTTCACTATGAGAGGGAGAAATATTTTTCTCATCTCTGTTATCTGAATCTTTAATCTAACCTCCTATCTACCAGCCTGTTTTCTGTCAGCTGAAACTACGAACACCCATCAAATAATAAAGAATGGTGTTTTACGCAAAAGCTGATAAAGATCACTTGTTACATTGCCTTCAGTCACCTCTGATGACAGATGGTATTCATAGTGAATGAGACTATGAAGAAATCTGGATAGACTTTTAGTACACATAAAGCACACCAAGCCAAGACAAAAATCATTTCATCATGTATTGTTTCTGCTTCAGTCAGGCCTGACCGCTTAGACAGGTGGAAAAAAGATACAATCCAGACTTTAATCTTACCAGAATTTGAAACACGGACGGTTTTTCTGTTATTTTTTAGCTTTAAGAAGCATGAGGAATAAAAAGATTCACACCCATGCCGTGCATAACTTTCATCTTTAAAAATAACTCATTTATGCGTCATTGAATAAAATGGGGAGATTATATCTTTATATGTATTTCCTTGTTCCTTTGGCTTTAAGGCCAAAGACGCTTTCATGGAATGTCGTTTTTGTGCCAGCTAAATAATTGACATGGTTATTGCTAAGCAACATTGTTTTGTGTATCTTAACATTTCTCAAAATCTGAAAAAACACAAACAAATAAAAATTCACCAATATGATGGTGATACATGCAGAGAAATAAATAAATAGAGAAATCTAATGTACAAAATAAAACTCATGATGTTTCTAAAATGTCAATGCAGTCTTGTTTTTCTAGTTTGTCTTTTTTGCTTAAGGAGGTCAGGAGGACAAAAAATAAACAGAAATCTCAGATAGGGTCTGTGTGCACTCCCTGACATTTTCAGATCTATTTGATTAAAATGTAAAAAGCATGTGAAATAATTTGAGGGTGTCACTGAAGAAACAGCCAATACAAGACAGGCAGTGTGTGAATTGTTTATAGCATGTATGAACTTGTATGACTCCAACTCCAGAGTACAAACATACAGTGTGTTGTGGTTTATTTTTTACATTTTGCGCGATGTGCATTTACTATTTTCACTCATTTTATGTACTGATTTTAATAGCGATGAAATTGTACGAAAATTGGCATCAGTTATAGTGAACAAAATCACCACGGTTATAATCATAGTTTTGTGAACAATTTCTAAAAATTTAAATAAAAGTACTGATGCAAACCAAAGTTAAAATTGATTTTAAATGTAAGTGCACTTTTGTTCTCATAAACATCAAATAAATAACATTAACATTAATCATGGCACATTTGGGGTGGTGAGATAAATGTTCTTCTAGTGATTAAACAAAAGTAAGTAAATCAGATTTTCATATAAACACAGAACAAATCAGCAAGTCATCTGAGAAACCAGTTGAACTTTATGACCCACGACACCTGCGCTTACAGCAATCACAGAAGAAACAGAGAGCTTTTAACTCATCAGATCACATCATAATGGAAAATGAATAGAAAAGATGGATACGTCTAAAGAAATATTAAGTGTCAGTACAATTAGATTTCCCTAAATGTGATTTTTTTTTATTTAAATTCAGTCAATGAAGCACTGTCATCACAAACACAAGTGAGCAGACGTGAATGAACGTGTTTGTCTAACATTATTGCTTAAATTGGTTGATGCTGGACAGGGTTTTTAACCGATGACAGTGGCACAGTTAGATGGTAAAAAAAGATGCGGTAATACTTACCGTTGGACCTTTTTATCACCATTAAACCTGTAATCGTTACATCTCTAAATTTTAATTTATATATCTATTCATTTTGTCCTTTATTATAATTCTTCAGTAGTTTTTTCTACTCTTTTTTAATCTTATATTGGTGCTGTATTGTCTTTACAAGTACAGATAAGGCAATGACATACATTAAATAACTTTACTCAACGATATTCACGAGTTAACACTTCTACTCAAACATGAGTCAGAAATGAGAGGAGAAGATCATGAGAGAATAAAATGTGAATTTATTAAATAATCTCATGAAGAGTTTGGCTCCAAAAAGAGATGATGCAGTTTTTAGTTTTTTTTTTTTGTAAAAAAAACATGTTTATTATTATTTTATCATGTTTAAATTGTGCTACTTAGCTGTATTTGTTAGTTATGAAGTTTTAATCAAAACAAACCAACTGCAGTTTGATTGAAATTAATTGGAATGCACAATCAAAAAAAAAAAAAGATTTTTGAAAAAAATAAAAAACAAGGGTAACACTTTACATAAGGTTCATTAGTTAACATTAGTTAATGTATTAACTAACATGAACAAACCATGAGCAATACATTTGTTACAGTATTTATTAATCTTTGTTAATGTTAGTTAATACAAATAAAGCTTTTAATTGAATGAATGAATGAATGAATGAATTTTATTCTTTCTTTTTTCTTCTTCAGAACATGATCATTAGTAACCAAACATATTATAACAGAAATTGAACAAATAAAAAGTCTCAGCATGTTCAACAGAAATGAAAAAAAAAAACAAGAAAGGAGAAGGAAGAAGCATAGCTTATATTTACCTTCCCCTTTTACACAACTAGCTTTGAAACAGCTACTATTTAATCTTGCAAAATATCATAATTTATCTGAAAATAACTCACAATATAATATATAAAAATAATAATTTAAATATATACATAATGGCAAGAAACAAACTATATGATGTTCAGATCAACCACTTAAAGAGGAAATGAAATATTTGTCCCATATTCACCTTAATTTATATACTTTTCTAATACAGACATTTTAAACCTTCTTTTGAATTGCACAATATGTTTGCTTTCCTTAATTGTTGCAGATAAATTATTCCACAGCTTCACCCCGTTGACAGATATGCACATGCTTTTGAGTGTAGTACGTGCCATTGATTGAGAGAGATTTCCTCTCCTTCTTAAATTATATCTACTATCTCTTTCCTTAAACCATTTTTGAATATTGTTAGGGAGTACTTTATTCTTAGCTTTATATATAATTTGTGTAGTCTTAAGATCCACTATGTCTTTAAATTTTAATGTTTGTAATTTTAAAAATAAATCATTTGTGTGCATAATAGCCAACATTGCAAACTATTCTCATTACCTTTTTCTGCATAGTGCATATTGTCTTTAGAGTGGTTTTATAGGTATTGCCCCACACCTCTGTACAATAGTACAAATAAGGAAGATAAAGTATACATAGTTTCCTGTTTGTTCATGTTAGTTCACGGTGCATTACCTAATGTTAACAAGATTTTAATAAAGTATTAGTAATTGTTGAAATTAACATTAACAAAGATTAATAAATGTTGTATAAGTGCAGTTCATTATTAGTTTATGTTAACTGATGTAGTTAACTAATGTTAACTAATGAATCTTATTGTAAACTGCTACCAAAAAAAGTTATCGCATTTTGAACCAAACTCTTCAAATATTGTTGCAGACTGTGTGTATATCAGAGATGGGCGACTCGAGTCATATGACTTGACTCGAGTCAGACTTAAGTCGCAAATTTGAGGGCGCAACATAACACATCAGGCAAACAGAGAGAGAACACACATTAATAAAATAAACATAACAGTCATATGCAGTAGGTGGCGCTTTAGAGTTAGACTTTGAATGAAAAACCTATCGGACGCACGTGCGTTGTGGCGGTTATGCATCTGGTCAAAATTTTACTTCCGGTTCAGTTTTCAGGTTTTTTCAGTCTGACTAGTTGCTAAACTGAACTCTTGACCAAATACCACGTCGAATATATATATATATATATATATATATATATATATATATATATATATATATATATATATATATATATATATATATATATATATATATATATATATATATATATATATATATATATATATATATGTATGTATATATATGTATATATATGTATATATATATATGTATATATATGTATATATATGTGTATATATATATGTGTATATATATATATATATATATATATATATATATATATATATATATATATATATATATATATATATATATATATATATATATATATATATATATATATATATATATATATATATATACTAACTTTTTCATTTATTATTCAATATTAATATACTACTTTATTTTTAGATTTTTATTGTATGTACAACTCACCTGTATGTGGACACCTTTGAAATAGAAATGCATATAATCATTTTTTTTGTTACAAATTAAACTCTCATAGTCCATAACTAGATTTAACTTTGTTTAATATATAAATTTAGTTAAATCATCAAACATTTGTATGACTTGCCAGTGACCTGATTGACCCACGCTGCGAATTGACTTGAATTGCTTAACATAAACCAGCGACTTGACTCTCACAAAAATTGACTTGGACTTGCTTGAGACTTGAAGGTTAAGACTTGAGACATACTTGAGACTTGCATATGTGTGACTTACTCCCACCTCTAGTGTATACATACTGTATATCTACACATTGAAATGATACAAGGATAAACAAGAAGTATGGTTACTCTGTTATTAACTGTGTTTTAAGAATACCAACATGACTGTTTCACAATATGACAGTTGTGATTGATTATAGTACTGGAATGTGTTGAGCTTGTAAAGTTAAGGAATGACAACAAGACCCTGTTAAAGGAACTAACTTAGATTTCACCTGTGCTTTTTCCAATGAGTCAGATGTTTGTTGATAATTTTGTTCTGTCTTTCCGGTTAAGAAAGATTGACTTTTTGTGCTGTGGTTAATGAACTAAGTTTCCACCCTACCTCAAGGCATTTTGTGGTTTAGTCACAAAATATTTGATTGATTTATTTGTTCATAGACATGAGCACAAATGTCTTTTTGTATTGTTTTTATCATTTTTTTTCTTCTATTTTTAAACCTTGGGGTTACATACTGCAAGACTTTAGCACACGTTTCGGGCAGTTGACCGAGCTGGCATTTGCACGTCATTGTAAGTCATGCCATTTCAAAAATACAAGCCATGTTAAAGCATAAAGAACTCAAGCACTTTAGTCTTCAGTCTTCGTTTACAAAGATGTGAAACTCAACGAGTGGTCAGGGGTGTTCAATGATATGCTCACACAAAAATCGCTGCAAACGATGCTTTCCAACAGCTGTTTTAGCATTCGTTGTAAACTTGTGGACCTATTTTTCCAAACACCTGACACCCGTATATTCTTCCGTTTAGATCTTGAATAATAGACACTCCAGCCCAGTTGGTGGCGATAATCTGCCTTTTCTAATTGCAAGAATACAAACAACGTTCCCGGCGCGGAGTAGTAACGTTCCTCACAGCACATCTAATACAAGTCAATGGAGTTGGCAAAAACTACGATAAAACAGCTGTTGGAATGCGTATTTTGCAGCGATTTTTGTCTGAGCATACCAGTGAACACCCCTGACCACTCGGTGAGTTTCACGTCTTTGTAAATGAAAGTTTAATGCATTTTAGGAAGGACTGTTCCTGTGCACATACACACCCATTTTAAAGGTGGGAGGTGATACAAGAAACACCCGAAACTTCTCGGGCCAGCATCATATGTCCAAATTTCAGTCAAAACCGTTCTATTTCATCATAAACAATCTGAAAACAGGGCTTTAAGTGTAAAATACCGAACTTGGCCTTTAAGTTGATAAATATTTGAGGTGTTGCTAATAAAGCAATAAACCCCGAGAAGCAGTGGGTTACCAGTGCATCTTATAACAGCTAAGGGGCGTTGTTAGGCACGACGCGAAGCGGAGTGCCTAAACCCCCTTAGCTGTTATAAAATGCACTGGTAACCCAACGCTTCGAGGGGTTTATTGCGTTTATAAAACGGTTACTTCATATGCATAACGTTAGCGGGATTTTATCAAATAAAACCCAAATAAGTTGTAATTATTTTAGTACAAATATTGCTCTTCCGCCAAACAAAGTAGTTCCTCAGAATCAAGTGTGACTGAAACAGAGCGCAGTTCCCAACCAACACAGACACAGCAAAGACACAATGAAAATATGATTTAAGACTGTGGTGTTTATTTTATAAATCACCATTCATCTAATTTATACATTGACATTTATATCGTGCAACTGTTGAAGTGATGATCAAATATGCTTGGAAGCATGCTGAACTCTTTCCCCATCAGCGTTTTTTTTTTTAAGTTGCCACCCAGTTTTAGTTTAATGCCTTACAGAAAAATTATATTCTTTATATAAACATAAAATATCAAATGAAAGAGCAGACCATCCGCTTTGAAACAAAAACAAACAAAAAAACATTTCATCCTACCTTCATTTGATCTCTTATTACCTTTCAAATTTTTTTATTAAAAGCGGAGATAATTCCATTTTTGTGAAGAACTTTAGTAAGAGATCAGATTCAGACGGAGCCATGAACAGCTACTACACGGTGTTTTCAGTGAATGCGTCAGTGTTTAAGTTGGGAAAGATCGCCACCCAGTGGATAATAGCGGACGTATGAACTTGAGTTATAAAATCCTCAGACAACGTTTTCTCTTTATCGACGAGATGACTCAACAATATTTATTGACATTCATCTGGATATCGCCATTAATTGTGCAATTGTAGACAAATTAAAAATATGATTAAAGACTGTGGTGTTTATTCTCATAAATCAGTACGCAGCAACAGTGGCGCAGTGATACTTATGTAATGTGGTCTGAACCGTGAGGTTACCGGTGTATTTTATCACGGCTTAGAACGCGTTTCAACCAATCAGAATGAAGAACCAGAACTGCCTGTTTTATAATTAAAGTTTTTAAGTAGATTTAACTTAAGGCCATCCCTCTCATCTTTAAAGCTTGTTGCTATGAAGTGACACCATGAAAAACAAGATGCATAAAAAACAAAATTTGATCATTTCCAGTATTTTGTTTCTAAGGGTCGTAACTAAGGTTCTTGTACGGGATTCAGTGCGCTGACGTAAACTAACTCAACATGTATTGTTTAGAAATAGCGATAACTTGTTTTATCTTGTTAGGCAGCTTTTGTACTAATGCCTCCCTATGACACTATCACTGTTATTGTTTCCTAATCTTTGTAAGTCGCTTTGGACAAAAACGTCTGCTAAATGCATAAATGTCTAAGGACAATTTACACAATTTGAAATCCAAACCGAAATGATTTTGCTCTTGTCAACTAGTTAAAATGTCCCGCCTCTTATAGCACTATCAACCAAAACTGATATTTCACAATGTTTCAGTGTGTTTATCTGATAGATATGAACTAAAGATTATTCTTAAGGACATTCTTTTCAAACCCTGTTTATTTGGTTTTGAAGGTATTTGTTTCATTACTGTCTGTGCATTGTTGAAATTGATCCCATGACATGGCTTACAAGAAAAACTATTGTGCTCATAAACATTTATGTGACATAGTTTTGGTTAAGGTATAACCTGTATGTTTTTATGTATCTGTGTTTAGCAGCTGAATCTCTGTACACGATTAGATGGTCAATGAGCTCATTTTAATCAGGTTTTTTTCTGTACTATATCAAAAACAATGACACAAACATCTCCCTGGTTTTCTTTCTCTTTGTGTCGGGGAACTTGCAAAATGTGATATGGAATTTGATAGCTGAAAAAATAACAAGAAAGTTAGAAGGGGAATAACTGGTCTGATCATCATCAAAAAATCAAGGAAATGTAATTTAATTTTAGCTTAATTCAATGCTTAGTTTAAACCACACAAACGTATACTTTATTCTACCAATTAAACTTATAAATAAATGTATATTACATTGAAAATAATGATACCTTTATTCAGAAAGTATGCACGGAATTGATCTAGATAAGAGATTTCCATTTTAAATAAAGGCTTTTTATCTCAGTTCATCGAAGAATCCTCCATGTGCAGTTGTTTGCCTGCGTCAAATTGTCTTTCAAACTCTTTCAGATAAAATTGATGTTTAGTGTGACAGACCATGGAATAATATATTTTGAACCAATTGGACTTTATTTCTTGCTGCCACACGTGTACAACCTATTGGTTTGAGGGATATTGGCAAAGTTAAGATTTGACATTTTAATTAACAAGTTTTTGGGTGCTGCATTGTAATCTGTATAAAGAGCTGTAAGGGTGGATTAAATGTAAAGGTGGTTCAGGCTGTAGGAACGCCAAAATGACTTGTAAAACCAGCCCAGTCTCCTGAAGATGCGTATAAATAGCATGAAGTGTAAAACTCGTGCAATACATGCGCCAAATTCCACTTTGGCGTGCATATGATACGCAAGTCCTTCCCATTCACTTAAACGGTGCATCTTTTTTGTCGTTTTATTTATTGGTTTCTCAATTTTTTTGCTTTTTTTACCATTTTTGCTTGGGTTTAGGGTTAGAACAACTTTTTGTTATATAAAAATGACATCTTAACCCCAACTCCAAGCGATCATGGCTTAAATATGGACAAAAACATGGAGAAACCTGTATATTAAATAACCTCATTAAGCAAATCTAAAATCTAACCCTAAACCCAAGTGAAAATGGTTTAAAAAACAGAAAACCAATAAATAAAATGACAAAAAAAGATGCACCGTTTAAGTGAATGGTAAGGACTTGCATATCATATGCACGCCAAAGTGGAATTTGGCGTATGTATTGCACGAGTTTTACACTTCGTGCTATTTATACGCATCCTCAGGAGACTGGGTAGGTAAAACTGATAAAAAATGAACACCCTTCTGTGACAATGGCAGAAATAAGCACAGTTATATTAACAAAATATGTGTGAGAGCACTGTTTTTACTAGGGCTGCATAACGATTAAGTAAGGGATAATGTAGAGGCAGCCGGTAGTTATCGGGAAATAAGCCCCGACAGTGTGATCAGGACGCGACGCGAAACTTTGCACAGATGCACAAAATGATCTTAATACCTTATTAAGATCCTCTGCTTCATACTTGTCTGTCTCCATTTGTTTCTCTTTTAGTCAGTCTTTGAGAAGTTTTAATGCCCATTCTGTATTTTTTTTAGTGTTGGCTTCGTAGCTGTCATGCTCTATTTTGTCAAGTTCAATAAGCTCTCTGTGTCTTGTCGTTGTTCGTTCTTCTATCCACTGTTTAATTTTGACATTCAAAACATGTTTTTTTCCGTACATGTTGCAAAATGAATGTCAAAATTATCCATTCTTAATTGTGGTTGTCCAGTGTTTGTCACAAGATGGTGCCAAACAGTAATCTTTATTGGCGCGGAGCGATTTAAATCATACAAGTAGTGCCGGCTATGCGTTATTACTTTGGAGTGGTTATTATTTGAAAAGACCGAACCTGCAAATGTCTCAACTGACCAATCAGAATCAAGTATACCAGAGAGCCGTGTAATAATTGTGATTAATCGTTTGCAGAATAAAAGTTTTTGTTTACATCATTTCTATGTTTTGTATAGTGTTTATTAATTATGTATATATAAATACACACATGCAAGTATATGTTCAAGAAATATTTACATGTGTATATACATTTTATATTTATATTTAATTATAATTAATATTTAAATACATTTTTGTATATTTATATATACATAACTATTATACACTGCACCCAAACATATATTATGTAAACAAAAAAACATTTATTCCGCAAACAATTAACTGCTATTAATCGTTATGCAGCCCTAGTTTTTATGCTTAGTTTAAGCCCTCCAAATGCTCTCGGAGCTGTTTAGTGTGTATGTAAACAAACCAAGTGATCTCAGACCCCTTAAAAGGACTCTGGAGGTGGTCTGAGTACAGTTCGCTTTTGGGTTCTCTTTTGGATTGATTTCTTTTTGACATTTGAAAGCAATGAGGTCCAGGTCCGCTTAGTGTGACGTTTTGACGTATCAAAGTCAACTGCTGCACAAAAAGCTTGTGATGTGAACAAGGAAGAGTCTGAGATCCCTTAAGCTCTGTAGAGGACCAAAAAAGAGTCCATTATATTGTGAACACCAAAAGGACTGAGGTCATATTTGGCTAGTTACTTTTGTGAACTAAGTGAACCGGGTTTGGTTCTTTTAAATTACATTTGAAAACACCCTAAAATAGTCTAATGCAAAAGCTAGCATTTAGCATTTAGTACTTACTTAAAGTTACAATTGACATGGCTACAGTATAAATGCATGAAATGGTAAAATATACATAGTGCAATGAACTGTTTCCAATGTATATGAGATATTACTTGATATGACAGAGAACAGAGAAAGAAAAAACATTTAGAAGAAAGAGAGAAATCAATAAGAACTGGAATCTTGGCCTGAACCCCAAAGCTCGGGGAAAGAAGAGAAGCATAGAAAATGAGCAAAGCTCATGGAGATCAACACAAAGGAGGATTAGGGAAAGAAAAAGAGCATCCACAAGATTGGCCATTTCTCAATGCAAAGGCTGTGTTACAATACAACTAAGGATTACATTTGCAAGTCATAAGCATATTACAACAATTTGCCATTAAATAACAATAATAGTCAACTTTATAATTGTTATTAATATTCTAAAATAAGACTACAAGATATGCAGCCTACAAATGCGACCTCCTGAGGATGCAGCCTTTCATTTGAGAAACAGACATTGGGCCCTATCTTGCACCCAGCGCAATTGACTTTGTCAGTGACGCATGTATCATTCGTATTTTGCTCCAACGCACAGCGGGGTTTTTCCCTCCACAGACGCACGTCGGCAAAATAGGGAATGAACTTGCGCGGTTCAGCGCAAAAATGGAGGCGTGTTCCGGTGCAAACCATCCAAAAACAATTGCGCCACTGACCAAAAAAAAAGTCTAAAGTCAGTGGCGCGTTGCGCGTGGTTCATTATGCTATTTTAAGAGCACATGCTTGACCATAATGTATAGCGTGCACAACACGCACACACTTTGCTTATCTAATCTACACAGATGCAACAGTTATTTTTGCAAATCATAAATTGTTACAATAAAAAATATTAACACATGAGATAAGGGAAATCATGGTGGTGAGCATTGTGGTGATAGCTTTTATTTATTGTGTAGCTGCGTTAAAAAATTATCATACAAATAACAATTAAAATATTTTCATAAGTTTGTTGTGTGGCTGTTTTACGTTTATTTTATGTAAATAATAATTAAAATGTTTTCATAAGAAACCTTAATGTATGTGAACTTGATTTGTAAGTGTACTTTGGAGTTGGACCTTGCTTGCGTTTCTTGGTTCCGATTTCAAAGCCCCCTTTCAGTGGTGAGAGTGGACGCAGCGATGTCATCTGCTGGCGTCAGGTCATGTGTAGAGGCAGATCCACCTCCCGTTACACGGCGTGCCCGGTTTATGCTGGCAAGCTTGGGATTCCCCCGTCTCCTGACATCATTGTAGCGCTTGGCGCAACGATGGGGATGCCAGCTTATGAGACAATTGTGGCTATTTCCTCTCACGCCTGTTTAACCAACGCTGATTTGGGCAGGTTTCTCCCATCCCCATACAAAACAACTTCTCTGTCTTTGACTGCTCTTACAAGAACGTCTGTCTCCTCGGCTGTGAATAATAATAATAATAATAATAATAGCAACCCGCCATGGAACTTGCGCCCTTGCGTTTAAAGGGAATGTTGGATAGCGTTCTGATTGGTTTATTTGACGTTACGCCCAAACCACACTTATGAATAATGAACCTACTTCAGACAAACCCCTTATTGATTTGCGCCCGGCGCAAGACTTATTTCTCCCGCCGGGAAAATAGCAACAGCGCCCAAGATCTGCCCACAAAGTCACTTGCACTTTGCGCTTCGCACTTGCGTTTCAGATCGTTAAAATAAGGCCCATTTTATTTCTTTCTTGACCATGTGACCAAACCCAACATAATACCTTTAAACTGACAAATCAGAAGACCACTACGGTCCTTGAGAAACAACTCCCAATAGTCCACGAAGTGTAAAACTAATAGTCTTTGATTACGATCAGTGAGCACAGGAATGCAGATGGTACAGGACAGAAATGATGGTTCTCTGTCTTACAGAGTCTTTCTCATCAAGTGATTGCTGTTTAAAATATGCCCGACAAGTTCATTTTGTTGTACTGCTGTTGTGCTGAATGGCATTTTTGTAGACGTCTTTTGTAATTTGTGATAAAAATGTCATTTTTTGTTCCGAAAATGAAACTTTAACAGACATTCTAACGTACAGAAAACGACAACATGTAAAGGTGTATTGCACTTTTTATTTTTTGATATTTGGAAATATATTTACAGATATATCTTTGTACATGTATACAGTAAGCAGTTACTAATAAGCTGTTACACCAGAAAAATCACGGCTTAGTTATATTAGACAGATACCAGTAAATATCGCTGGTATCCCCGTGACGTTACTTCAATCAGAATGCTTTCTGTTTTATCATTTGCGTGCTCAAGGGCAGTGCCTATATACAGGAAGCAAGAGTGTGAATTTGTTGTGTGAGATCATGCGTTTACAAAGATCTACAGAGGGTTGATAAGCAGGCTGGTGTCTCATTCAGTGGTTACAAAATAGCTAATATTGCTTACAACACCTTTAATGTTGAAGCTGATGAGTAAAAATTATTTTTTAAACCCAAAAGTTCCCACAACATTGTTCTTACTTGTGTGAACATTATAAAGAAACTATATATGATACATTTTAAGAAATACTCTAAAATTTTATGAATAAATACTTTAGATAGAGTTTAATAACAACATGATTGCTATTTTCTTCTGAATAAATAATAGTAAATAAGTCATTACAGAATATACTTGTATGATAATATTAAGGCCAGTTCGTGTACAGTAGGATAAACACAGCGTCCACTTGCTCCAAGTCTGATTCTCAGGTGTTTCACGTGTCCTTTCCTGTAATAATAATAATGGAATATTGATAGGATGAACAATAAACATTAGTGCAAACATGCAGACGTCTCAAGGAATAAAATTGAATCCATTGTATATTTTAGTGTCATGTGTAACAAAAATGCAGAAGTATAAATGAAAAGAATGCGTAGCCTTTTTGCAGTAACTATGCAGGTCTGTTAACAGCATCATCCCTGATTCATATCACTTTATTTCATTCTTTTTTTAGTTATAGAAATATAAAGCAACAATCCCTTATCTCAGGGACATTCTAAAATGTGTAATGTGAAAAACACTACATTTGTGCCAGATTTACTAAACATGAGAAATTAACGTGAGAGCATAACATCTGTGGGTTATTTACCAAAAAGATGCAAGTTAAATAACACAGGTGCATAATTTTTTTAACATATTTTAATACAAATCTTGCTATTATTTTGTTAAAAGAACTGGAGGACAAAAATGAAGCTTTACAAGAAGTTTTAAAACACCTGCTATTGTGACTTCTCCAAGCCAATAACATGGCTTGGCAAAACGTATTTTTAAATAATAATATGTTCCTCTGGCATTCCAAATAAACTGTTACTTGCTAAAACTCCTCTGCCTTGTACTGTCTGATCTCTGCGGTGCCTCTCCTGTCAGCAACAATTGCAGCCATTTAAAGTACAAAGTGATTTAAGACGATTTTTCCTGCGTTAAATAATGGCGCAAATACCAGTAATATCACACAGGCAAACATAAGTAAATCATGTTGAGCAAATTATTTAAATAAAATCATCGCATAAATCTTGCATCTGAAAGGAAAACTCCTACAACTGCATATGCAATAAAGTCTGTCACAAAAATAATTAGACCACAACTTTTTAGTGCTAATGATCCACTGCATGTCTTTAGTAAATCCCGACAGTCGTTATTTAACGCCAAAATGATAGTTTGCTCTGACGTAAGCTGTTAGTAAATCTGGCCATAGTGTGTTAAGATTGATTGCAAAGTTATGCACTTTCTAAATGAAAAGTTATTCACTTTCTGCACATGCAGTGCAGCGTGTTACCTTCTACCTACCGAGACCGTAAGTAACTGGAGACATGTTTTTGTATGCCACTACTATGGTACTATGGTCTGTCAGTACAGTGTATATATGTGAGACTGTCCTCTAAAATAACGACTTCATAGGTTGTTTACGCAAGCACCTTATTACGACGTAAAGTGACTTATTAAGGGATTAGTGTCCTCTAGCAGCAGCAGCAGCTACGTTTTAAGGTTTTTGTCTTATACAAAACATTTGTCTGTGATCAAAACGCAAGCTGTGTCTCGTTTCACAGGTCGCATCCTTTACAGGTCGCATTCTTAGGTTGCATACGTCATTGAGGCTGTCTCATTTCAAAAAGTAGGACTCTGTGAAGGCGACCTTCAAATGTACTCTTCTTTCACAGGAATTCGTAGGATACATGAGGTGTGTCCTTTGCTGCTGCAGATTGCCCACAATTATTTGCATTGACGTCAACAATCATTTATTTAAAAAAAAGAAATGGTGGCAGCAGCAGATGTAGCCTACATACAAACGAAGATGTGGTGTTTAAATGTAAGTAGTTTTAAAGCTTGCTTTTGTTGTTTGAAAAAGTTGTATTCACCTCAACTCTTCAAGCATTATCCCAAATAAAACAAGCAAACACATTTTCCAAATTTATCACAAAAAAAATCACTCATTAATTTACAGCGCAACGACACTGCCATTAACATGTGGGCATAGCAACGCAATTCTTCCTGTTTCCTTTTCTGCCCGTGTGTCCTGAAGGACGTCTCGTTTAATTATGGTTAAGGACTCTCTGTAGACCACATCCTTCAGTGAGGATACAACTTTCGAAATTAAATGAAATGAGACACAGCTGCAGTGAGGTCTAATTCAAACACAAAAGCCAATAGCACTTCACATTCTTAGCTAAAGTAATGATGCAATGGGTCACAAGACATACGAGAGCCAATGCCTTTTCACAATCATAGATGACGGATCATCGCTTCTTCTGGCGGCAGTTTTGAAAAAGTTGTGACTGTTTTGTGTGCTGTCTTCATATCATATAATAAATAAATGTGTACGTTATTTGCCCTGAATGCCTGAATAGTGTAATGTGTAATAAAATCCTGGCGGTTCAAATTGAAAATCTTATCCCAGTGTGTCATCATTACCCAAAATATAATTTGATACCCTAATATATCAAGTTTCACCTGCTGCTAGAGGCGCTAATTTAGTCAATGCATCTATTGGTCATATTTTGTGAAATGGACAAACGACCAAAGCAATTGTATAGGTTGGAGAACAGGTTGATATGTGTTTTCTTTACACTAGTAAGCATGAAATGCAACATTCATACCTGTCACACAGCTGGTAAACGGACGTGATGCACGGTTATAGTTAGTCAAGCCACATAAACGGCACTGTCACAGCAACCCAGACTAATGCACTCAGCACGCTTATCCTGCTGCCGACTTCAGCTGATGAATATTCTGATTTACAGAAAAAGAAACAAATTATTAACATTACTGAAAGAAAATGCTAATCTAAGTTAACCATGTATCGCTGCTGTGCACAACATACCTGTTCCATTTATCACGATTGAATATGTGAAGATTTTGAAGGGCAGCGTGTTGTTGTTGGCAGCTCGGACTATAGTGTTCACGATCTGGGTGCTATTGGGTAAAGTGCTGTTCGCTGCAAAAGTAAGATCCATTGTGTTTCGAATCGTAGCCTCACTGATTGATTTTACACTGGCATCACTGGAGAACAAGAGTCAATAATCAGAATAAATGTTTTCTTGAATTAAAGCTGTTTTCAAGAAAAGAAACACCATTGTCCATGTACATACCTGATGTTTGTTAAAGATAAAACATTGAAGGATGTTGGATAATCCTCAGTGAAAAAGGGTTCAAGCTACAGAAAGCAAGAGAAAGTCAATTATAGACAATTGTCTTTCAAAAAGGCAAATTTCCAAACATAGCTATAGACTTTAGGATAATAAATGCATTAAATCTATTGCCAAGTTAAAGGTAAAAGCTGTGCACATATTTTAGGACAGTGAAGCATCATACTTACTCCGATTTTAATCATTGATGCCCTGTTACGGTACTCAGTTGAACTTGAATTTGTAAGAGAAGCCACAAAACTGCCATTGGTCAAAATTGTTACTGGAATTATCTGTAGTGCTCCTAAAATAATATCATAAATTGGTCAGAATTTTCAAGATATGCTCATATAGTTAATACGAACTCATGTTTTTTTTTTTACTTACTGATAACACTTATAGAAGAAACTACAACAGTAAGGTTAAAGCCAGAGTTTGGAGCTGTAGCTGCGACTTTTAGGGTTTCTACAATCTCACTGTTGGCTGGGATCGGTTCACTGGAAGTTTCATTGAACACTAATTCAAGCTCCGCCTGCACATTTTGTTCTGCTCGAGTTCTGGCAACACCTCTGAAAGTAAACGCATCAATGTTTATTTGTATTGCTTTCTTTAAAGAAATGTCACAGGAAAACAATCATTTGTAAATTAGCTCTTAGCCAGAAAATTAAACCACTCTGACCCCTGAAGGATGAATTCCTGAAAGAGATTTTGCAAAGACTAAAAGCAATGCAACAAAACCACTGACCCACCTGAAAGCAATCACAATGGTCCTGATAAACAGAGGTCCATACTTCTTTCGATAGACTTTGTCACACTGTAGAGAGTTTCAGAAATGCTTAAAAATACTTAATACTGTACATATGCAATGATTCCTTTATAGCAATGAATATGTAACTATGGTAACCAGGATTGGGGAATTCTATTTCGATTTTTCGAACCACCCTACAATCCCTTTTATGTCCAACTGTTTCCACTCACTTCTACTACCATCACCATAAACATTTCTATATGTTGAAACTCACACTCAGTTTGAACCTTTTCTGCTAGGTTTTTAAATTCCACACTTTGTGAGTTTTCAAGCGCTGGAACAAATAATACTACAATGATCATGTCTATTGCTACGACTGGTGGAGGACGTTTTGGAGCTGCAGTTGTAGTGGTTGCTGTGGTTGTCTTTGGGGTTGTTGTGGTGGTTTTTCTGGTTGTTTTGGTGGTGGCTTTTCTGGTGGTGGTGGTCCTTGGGATGGTTCTGGTGGTTTTTCTGGCAGTGGTTGTCTTTGGGGTTGGTGTGGTGATTTTTCTGGTTGTGGTTGTCCTTGGGGTTGGTGTGGTGTTTTTTCTGGCGGTGGTGGTCCTTGGGATGGTTCTGGTGGTTTTTCTGGCAGTGGTTGACTTTGGGGCTGGTGTGGTGGTTTTTCTGGTGGTGGTTGTCCTGGGGGTTGTTGTGGTGATGGGTTTGACTGCATTCGATTTGGTACTTGATTTGTGTGTTGTAGGTTTGACTGTGGTTGAAACTGTATCTGTTGTCCTGACTGTTGTTTATGGTGGTTGAATTGTAGTTAACAACATAACAAATGAGAAGTCACCATTATTATAGGTATTATATCATTTTTAAACCAAAACTTCCAAATTAATCATCAAGCAGAATTATTATACATACAAAAGAATATGAATACAATGTTATGTACCACTATTAAAGGTTGCATTCAATAAACGTTTTTCATCATTGACTGTTTAATGCAACCTTTTCTTTGTATAAACTAAATTACTTACCCTCTACTGCTATGATATTAAATGTAGTGGTGCTATTGATAAAGATATTTTTGATTTCTTCATTAGTGGGCAATGTGCCATCCATCCTGAATTCTACATTCATGTCATTGATAATTGATCCGGGTCTAAATACATGAAATGAAAATAAAAGGTCATATGTTAAAAGTATGGCTTATTTCCAAATTAGTCTTGTAATTAATGTTAAATTGCATTTAAAAAATAACTGCTTCCATAAATGTTGTCTATTTGTTTTTCCTGCAATATTAAAGCCCGTCAGGTAAGGAAGGCACAACTACTATGTATAACAAAGAAAAATGTCATTCTTATTATGAAAAGGTAACTCACTGGAAGCGAATGTCTTTCAGTTTGAAGAAGGATGGGAAGGCTTTTCTTAAGATAACCGAAAACTGTAGAAAAGTCACAATGCATGCAGTTAAGTTAGACATTATTTTAAGCATATCACATACTTAACACTCCAATATTATGAAAACCCAGCTATAGTCATTTTTTTACGATTTACTGTTTTCTACATACAATCACCCTAGATAATGTAAAGAAAATGGTGAAAATATATATAATATATAATAATATAACTTTATTATTGACTAAGTAAGTTCATATCAAAGCCCAAAACTAAAGTATAATCAGTGGGTGAAATCAAACTTTAATAATGCAACATCTGTTGCTACAGAATTATTTCAATGTTTGTTACACTACATACTGTACCTCATCTTTGACTCTTTGTACTCGATCTGTAAAGGTAGTTGAATTGGAGTCCAACAGTGCAGAATCAAAAGTTTGGTTGCTGATAATCCTGACTGGTATAATGGTGGTTAAGGGTGTGCTGGTTTGAAGTGCTGGACTGGTTGTAGTTGTAAAGAGTTGTTTGGTAGTTTTCTGTGGAATTGTAGTGGCTGTTCTAGACTGGGTTGCAGTGGTTGTACTTAATGGTTGGGATAAAGAACTTTTGGGTGGTGATGTTGTTACTGTTGGCTGGGTTGAGGCATTAGGCTGAGTTGTAGTTGTTGTGGATGGGCTTGTGGTTGATATTGTTGTTTGGATTCCAGTTGCTGTAGGTTGTGATGTAGCCAGCGACTGTGCTCCATGTGTAGGTGTAGTGTGGGATAGAGATTGGTGTATAGTTGTTGTTGCAAAGTGAGGTGTACTTTTTGAAACTGTGGATGTAGATGATGTTTTAGGCTGGGTTGCAGTAGTTGTAGTTGTACTTAATGGTTGGGGTGAAGATCTTTTGGGTGGTGATGTTGTTATTGTTGGCTGGGTTGAGGCATAAGGCTGAGTTGTAGTTGTTGTGGATGTTGTGGTTGATATTGTTGGTTGGATTTCAGTTGTTGTAGGTTGTGATGTAGCTAGAGACTGTGCTCCATTTGTAAATGTAGTGTGAGCTGTAAACTGAGTTGTAATTTTTGTTGTTTGGATTGCAGATGCTGTAAGTTGTGATGTAACTACAGACTGTGCTCCACTGGTAAGTGTAGTGTGAGCTAAAGTTTTGTCTGCAGTTGTTGTAGACTGAGTTGTAATTTTTGAAGCTGGGGACGTAGATGATGTTGTAGAATGGGTTGCAGTGGTTAATGGTTGGGATGTAGATCTTCTGGTTGATGTTGTTGTTGCTGTTGGCTGGGCTGTATTTGTAGACTGGCCAGTTGTAATTGTTTCAGGTGTTGTAGTTTGCAATGTAGAAAGAGTTGTAGTGAATTCCAGTACACTTGTTAGTGGCTGTGTTTCAGATTGTATTCCTGTATCAAAACAATAAAATATATATATAATATAAACTGATCAAAACAAAAATCTGAACAAATAAATCACTTTAACACAGTTTAAGACAATGTGAAATATTTCTCTAAAGTGTGAAACTATTTACAAAGATTGTTAAACAGAGATCATCTACAGGAATAATTTAATTTAAGTATAATTCATTAGCATTTTAATTAGGAATGTCCCAGGCTGATTGCAAAGATGAGTATTAATGCCTATCAAGGCATTTTTAAACTGATTAGTGTTGCCGTTATTTTATGTTAGCCATTACACTGGTATCAAAAACAGAGAACACAAGTTTTTTTCTGGCTATAATTCAGATTATATCAGATTGTCAACGATGTCATTATCAATTAGTTGATCTGTGACGTCACAAGTGTCAGGTGCTGTTTCTTCATACAGCGCGAGCGAGCTGCCTGTTGACTGGCGAAACATTTAGCAAAAGAAGTTAAAATGTCAATATAACTGACAATTATCAGCTAAAATTCAATTTAGTTGGATTTGATAGTGACCCTAGCAACTTGTCAACCAACCTGTGGTCAGTGGACGTTGGCATGGACGATCCATTTACTTCTCCTTTTAATGTTTTATGGCAGTCTGTAAAACGATTCTCTGAATTCTTGTTAAATCTGTTAGTACATTGTATCGCACAGCAGCGTTTTCCCTGTGTTTTTGCTGATTTCACACTGAACTCAAATTCTGCCGCTCTATCTTCTGCCACTCAGTGGACGTAACTGCAGTCATTGTCGCCGAAGGTGACGTCATGTGCATACCCTCTATACAGCGCAAGTTCACTTTTTCTTCAGCCGAGCTGTGTGGGAGCTGTGCGCTTATAATTAGTGGGGAATTCCAGGTTTTTCTTACTGTAACAACACATGTATATCACCACTTTCAAATCATAAATATATATATATATATATATATTAAAATATGTACATTTTATCCGATTAGTCGATTAATCGAGGGGGGGGGGTTATCGATTATGAAAATATTTGTTAGTTGCAGCCCTAAGTTTTACACAATACATTGCTTCAAAGCTGCCTTAGAAATTTTTTTTTAATGTTGTAAAGCCCCAGTGAATACATGGCTAAACTGTCTGCAGTGTCGAATACAAAAACAGCAAGTATTGATAACTAAATAGCACAAACTGAACACGCTGTTATTGGAAAACAGGTGGCCGGCGGGCCAAAACTGGCCTACCAGCAATAATATTTGGTGTGTGTCTGCAGCAGAGTCCTGCAACGGGTCGGGTACCTGCGGGTACCCGCGGGTACCCGCATAAAAGTGTCTCCAACAGGTGGATTGTGACATTCCTAAAATTCACGGGCGGGGCCGCGGGCGGATAATTAACTCAGCGCGGGCGGGTAGTAGTGCAAATGAAAATATGTGCAAAATTTGTATGTCTAAGGATGTGCACACCAAACTTTGAAACACGGCTGTTTTTTCAGCCAAGCGCTTTTTAGCTGTGATACTTAAGCTGTGAGCCGGTTGGTTGTTGTGATACTTGTCCCGCCCTTCCTCCACTGTGATTGGACGGCCGTGTGACAACTGACAACTGACATTGACGAGCGGAGCATTTCACCCAAACTTTTATCTTTTTTAACTCTCGACGTTCAGTGCCGAGCGCGGAAAAAACGCTGACCGCCGGCTTAATTACCATTACACGCGGAACATATGACATTTGACCCATCATGTCACCACCACTACAACAGTGCGCAACCAGTTTGTTGATTCTTCTCGTAGCCTAGTTGGAGCGAGCGTTGCAGGACTCTGGCATAAAGTTTTGCTGTTGATAGCCGGAAGCTGAACGTCTTCTCTTAGAAAGCATTTCGAGACGAGACTTAGGAGCACAGCAGGGGTTGTGTAGGTAGGTTGTTCTTTTTCTTGTTTTTTTATTAATATGTCTATTTCTGTATAGTTATCAGGTTCCATTTGTGCCGATAGGCTACTTAAATGGCACAAAACAGAGCGCACTTTAGCCTGTTTCATTAGCCTGTTTCATTAGCCTATTCATGACGCTGTTGTGATGTTGAGAGAGGTACGAGATAAAAAATAAAGCACTTTAATTGGAATGATTTTAGCGTGTGTGATGTATGCGGGTACGGGTCGGGTAACGGGCCAAATATTAACGGGTCCGGGCGGGTGCGGATTTAATTTTGATATTATCACGGGTGACGGGTCGGATCTGGTGCTGAACTTTGCGGGTACGGACGGACACGGGTCTCCAAAAATGGACCCGTGCAGGACTCTGGTCTGCAGCCAGATACTGAAATGATTCTCGTCGTTTTGGTGCATCCTTAAAAATGTATAATTAAATGATAAAAGAAAATTAAGTTTTACATTTAATATAGTTATATTAGGTATATTTTTATTTTTAACATTTAATACAATTATATTAAATATATTTCATTTGTATGTTTGTTGTTTTGTAAAAAAAATCCTGAAGGGAAAAACATGGACTCAATATGGAAAATACATGTTTTGGATTGGTATTTGTACAAAACTGTCGCTGTAAATACGTCACAGTTTGATGAATGTGACTTCAATTGGGGACTTCCCTAAAAACTTGATCAGGACATTCCTTATTTTAATATATCTGAGAAACTACAGAAATACTGATATATGATATGTGATTTTACTTAGTGATGTTGTTGATCCAGTTGTAACTTGATTGGTGGTTTCTGTTGTTATGGATGATGTAACTGACTGTTGAGTAGTTCCAATAGTTGTTGATTCAGCTGCAGTTGTTGGTGCATCAGTCAGATCTGTGGTTGATTCTTCTAAGGTTGATCCAGTTGTAACTTGAGTGTTGGGTTCTGTTGTAAGGGATGATGTAACTGACTGTTGAGTAGTTCCAATAGTTGTTGATTCAGCTGCAGTTGTTGGTGCATTCGTCAAATCTGTGGTAGATTCTTCTAAGGTTGATCCAGCAGTAACTTGATTGGTGGTTTCTGTTGTTATGGATGATGTAACTGACTGTTGAGTAGTTCCAATAGTTGTTGATTCAGCTGCAGTTGTTGGTGCATTCGTCAAATCTGTGGTTGATTCTTCTAAGGTTGATCCAGCTGTAACTTGAGTGGTGGTTTCTGTTGTTATGGATGATGTAACTGACTGTTGAGTAGTTCCAATAGTTGTTGATTCAGCTGCAGTTGTTGGTGCATTCGTCAAATCTGTGGTAGATTCTTCTAAGGTTGATCCAGCAGTAACTTGATTGGTGGTTTCTGTTGTTATGGATGATGTAACTGACTGTTGAGTAGTTCCAATAGTTGTTGATTCAGCTGCAGTTGTTGGTGCATTCGTCAAATCTGTGGTTGATTCTTCTAAGGTTGATCCAGTTGTAACTTGAGTGTTGGGTTCTGTTGTAAGGGATGATGTAACTGACTGTTGAGTAGTTCCAATAGTTGTTGATTCAGCTGCAGTTGTTGGTGCATTCGTCAAATCTGTGGTAGATTCTTCTAAGGTTGATCCAGCAGTAACTTGATTGGTGGTTTCTGTTGTTATGGATGATGTAACTGACTGTTGAGTAGTTCCAATAGTTGTTGATTCAGCTGCAGTTGTTGGTGCATTCGTCAAATCTGTGGTTGATTCTTCTAAGGTTGATCCAGCAGTAACTTGATTGGTGGTTTCTGTTGTGATGGATGATGTAAATGACTGTTGAGTAGTTCCAATAGTTGTTGATTCAGCTGCAGTTGTTGGTGCATTTGTCAGATCTGTGGTTGATTCTTCTAAGGTTGATCCAGCTGTAACTTGAGTGGTGGTTTCTGTTGTTATGGATGATGTAACTGACTGTTGAGTAGTTCCAATAGTTGTTGATTCAGCTGCAGTTGTTGGTGCATTCGTCAAATCTGTGGTTGATTCTTCTAAGGTTGATCCAGCAGTAACTTGATTGGTGGTTTCTGTTGTTATGGATGATGTAACTGACTGTTGAGTAGTTCCAATAGTTGTTGATTCAGCTGCAGTTGTTGGTGCATTCGTCAAATCTGTGGTTGATTCTTCTAAGGTTGATCCAGCTGTAACTTGAGTGGTGGTTTCTGTTGTTATGGATGATGTAACTGACTGTTGAGTAGTTCCAATAGTTGTTGATTCAGCTGCAGTTGTTGGTGCATTCGTCAAATCTGTGGTTGATTCTTCTAAGGTTGATCCAGTTGTAACTTGAGTGTTGGGTTCTGTTGTAAGGGATGATGTAACTGACTGTTGAGTAGTTCCAATAGTTGTTGATTCAGCTGCAGTTGTTGGTGCATTCGTCAAATCTGTGGTTGATTCTTCTAAGGTTGATCCAGCAGTAACTTGATTGGTGGTTTCTGTTGTGATGGATGATGTAACTGACTGTTGAGTAGTTCCAATAGTTGTTGATTCAGCTGCAGTTGTTGGTGTATTCGTCAAATCTGTGGTTGATTCTTCTACAGTTGATCCAGCTGTAACTTGAGTGGTGGATTCTGTTGTTATGGATGATGTAACTGACTGTTGAGTAGTTCCAATAGTTGTTGATTCAGCTGCAGTTGTTGGTGCATTCGTCAAATCTGTGGTTGATTCTTCTAAAGTAGATCCAGCTGTAACTTGAGTGGTGGTTTCTGTTGTGATGGATGATGTAACAGACTGTTGAGTAGTTCCAGTAGTTGTTGATTCAGCCACAGTTGTTGGTGCATTCCTGAAATCTGTGGTTGATTCTTCTAAGGTTGATCCAGCTGTAACTTGAGTGGTGGATTCTGTTGTGATGGATGATGTAACTGACTGTTGAGTAGTTCCAGTAGTTGTTGATTCAGCTGCAGTTGTTGGTGCATTTGTCAAATCTGTGGTTGATTCTTCTACGGTTGATCCAGCTGTAACTTGAGTGTTGGATTCTGTTGTGATGGATGATGTAACTGACTGTTGAGTAGTTCCAGTAGTTGTTGATTCAGCTGCAGTTGTTGGTGCATCAGTCAAATCTGTGGTTGATTCTTCTACGGTTGATCCAGCTGTAACTTGAGTGTTGGATTCTGTTGTGATGGATGATGTAACTGACTGTTGAGTAGTTCCAATAGTTGTTGATTCAGCTGCAGTTGTTGGTGCATTCGTCAAATCTGTGGTTGATTCTTCTAAGGTTGATCCAGCTGTAACTTGAGTGGTGGTTTCTGTTGTTATGGATGATGTAACTGACTGTTGAGTAGTTCCAATAGTTGTTGATTCAGCTGCAGTTGTTGGTGCATTCGTCAAATCTGTGGTTGATTCTTCTAAGGTTGATCCAGCTGTAACTTGAGTGGTGGATTCTGTTGTGATGGATGATGTAACTGACTGTTCAGTAGTTCCAATAGTTGTTGATTCAGCTGCAGTTGTTGGTGCATCAGTCAAATCTGTTGTTGATTCTTCTAAGGTTGATCCAGCTGTAACTTGAGTGGTGGATTCTGTTGTTATGGATGATGTAAATGACTGTTGAGTAGTTCCAATAGTTGTTGATTCAGCTGCAGTTGTTGGTGTACCTGTCAGATCTGTGGTTGATTCTTCTAAGGTTGATCCAGTTGTAACTTGAGTGTTGGATTCTGTTGTTATGGATGATGTAACTGACTGTTGAGTAGTTCCAATAGTTGTTGATTCAGCTGCAGTTGTTGGTGCATCAGTCAAATCTGTGGTTAATTCTTCTAAGGTTGATCCAGCAGTAACTTGATTGGTGGTTTCTGTTATGGATGATGTAACTGACTGTTGAGTAGTTCCAATAGTTGTTGATTCAGCTGCAGTTGTTGGTGCATTCGTCAAATCTGTGGTTGATTCTTCTACGGTTGATCCAGCTGTAACTTGAGTGTTGGATTCTGTTGTGATGGATGATGTAACTGACTGTTGAGTAGTTCCAGTAGTTGTTGATTCAGCTGCAGTTGTTGGTGCATCAGTCAAATCTGTGGTTGATTCTTCTAAGGTTGATCCAGCAGTAACTTGATTGGTGGTTTCTGTTGTTATGGATGATGTAACTGACTGTTGAGTAGTTCCAATAGTTGTTGATTCAGCTGCAGTTGTTGGTTCATTCGTCAAATCTGTGGTTGATTCTTCTAAGGTTGATCCAGCTGTAACTTGAGTGTTGGGTTCTGTTGGATTGGATGATGTAACTGACTGTTGAGTAGTTCCAGTAGTTGTTGATTCAGCTGCAGTTGTTGGTGCATCAGTCAAATCTGTGGTTGATTCTTCTACGGTTGATCCAGCTGTAACTTGAGTGTTGGATTCTGTTGTGATGGATGATGTAACTGACTGTTGAGTAGTTCCAGTAGTTGTTGATTCAGCTGCAGTTGTTGGTATATTCATCAGATCTGTGGTTGATTCTTCTAAGGTTGATCCAGCTGTAACTTGAGTGGTGGATTCTGTTGTGATGGATGATGTAACTGACTGTTCAGTAGTTCCAAAAGTTGTTGATTCAGCTGCAGTTGTTGGTTTATCTGTCAAATCTGTGGTTGATTCTTCTAAGGTTGATCCAGCAGTAACTTGAGTGGTGGATTCTGTTATGATGGACGATGTAACTGACTGTTCAGTAGTTCCAATAGTTGTTGATTCAGCTGCAGTTGTTGGTGCAGTCGTCAAATCAGTTGTTGAATCTTCTAAGGTTGATCCAGCTGTAACTTGAGTGGTGGATTCTGTTGTGACGGATGATGTAACAGACTGTTCAGTAGTTCCAATAGTTGTTGATTCAGCTGCAGTTGTTGGTGTATTCGTTAAATCTGTTGTTGATTCTTCTAAGGTTGATCCAGCTGTAACTTGAGTGGTGGTTTCTGTTGTTATGGATGATGTACCTGACTGTTGAGTAGTTCCAGTAGTTGTTGATTCAGCTGCAGTTGGTGCATCAGTCAAATCTGTTGTTGATTCTTCTACTGTTGATCCAGCTGTAACTTGAGTGGTGGATTCTGTTGTGATGGATGATGTAACAGACTGTTCAGTAGTTCCAATAGTTGTTGATTCAGCTGCAGTTGTTGGTGCATCAGTCAAATCTGTGGTTGATTCTTCTAAGGTTGATCCAGCTGTAACTTGAGTGGTGGATTCTGTTGTGATGGATGATGTAACTGACTGTTGAGTAGTTCCAATAGTTGTTGATTCAGCTGCAGTTGTTGGTGCATCAGTCAAATCTGTTGTTGATTCTTCTACGGTTGATCCAGCTGTAACTTGAGTGGTGGATTCTGTTATGATGGACGATGTAACTGACTGTTCAGTAGTTCCAAAAGTTGTTGATTCAGCTGCAGTTGTTGGTGCATCAGTCAAATCTGTTGTTGATTCTTCTAAGGTTGATCCAGCTGTAACTTGAGTGTTGGATTCTGTTGTGATGGATGATGTAACTGACTGTTGAGTAGTTCCAATAGTTGTTGATTCAGCTGCAGTTGTTGGTGCATCAGTCAGATCTGTTGTTGATTCTTCTAAGGTTGATCCAGCTGTAACTTGAGTGGTGGATTCTGTTGTGATGGATGATGTAACAGACTGTTCAGTAGTTCCAAAAGTTGTTGATTCAGCTGCAGTTGTTGGTGCATCAGTCAAATCTGTGGTTGATTCTTCTAAGGTTGATCCAACAGTAACTTGAGTGTTGGATTCTGTTGTGATGGATGATGTAACAGACTGTTCAGTAGTTCCAATAGTTGTTGATTCAGCTGCAATTGTTGGTGCATCAGTCAAATCTGTGGTTGATTCTTCTAAGGTTGATCCAATAGTAACTTGAGTGGTGGATTCTGTTGTGACGGATGATGTAACAGACTGTTCAGTAGTTCCAATAGTTGTTGATTCAGCTGCAGTTGTTGGTGTATTCGTTAAATCTGTTGTTGATTCTTCTACAGTTGATCCAACAGTAACTTGAGTGGTGGATTCTGTTGTGATGGATGATGTAACAGACTGTTCAGTAGTTCCAATAGTTGTTGATTCAGCTGCAGTTGTTGGTGCATCAGTCAAATCTGTGGTTGATTCTTCTAAGGTTGATCCAGCTGTAACTTGAGTGTTGGATTCTGTTGTGATGGATGATGTAACTGACTGTTCAGTAGTTCCAATAGTTGTTGATTCAGCTGCAGTTGTTGGTGCATCAGTCAAATCTGTGGTTGATTCTTCTAAGGTTGATCCAGCTGTAACTTGAGTGTTGGATTCTGTTGTGATGGACGATGTAACTGACTGTTGAGTAGTTCCAATAGTTGTTGATTCAGCTGCAGTTGTTGATGCATCAGTCAGATCTGTTGTTGATTCTTCTAAGGTTGATCCAGCTGTAACTTGAGTGGTGGATTCTGTTGTGATTGATGATGTAACAGACTGTTCAGTAGTTCCAATAGTTGTTGATTCAGCTGCAATTGTTGGTGCATCAGTCAAATCTGTGGTTGATTCTTCTAAGGTTGATCCAACAGTAACTTGAGTGTTGGATTCTGTTGTGATGGATGATGTAACAGACTGTTCAGTAGTTCCAATAGTTGTTGATTCAGCTGCAATTGTTGGTGCATCAGTCAAATCTGTGGTTGATTCTTCTAAGGTTGATCCAACAGTAACTTGAGTGGTGGATTCTGTTGTGACGGATGATGTAACAGACTGTTCAGTAGTTCCAATAGTTGTTGATTCAGCTACAGTTGTTGGTGTATTCGTTAAATCTGTTGTTGATTCTTCTACAGTTGATCCAACAGTAACTTGAGTGGTGGATTCTGTTGTGACGGATGATGTAACAGACTGTTCAGTAGTTCCAATAGTTGTTGATTCAGCTGCAGTTGTTGGTGCATTTGTCAGATCTGTGGTTGATTCTTCTACGGTTGATCCAGTTGTAACTTGATTGGTCGTTTCTGTTGTGATTGATGATGTAACAGACTGTTGAGTAGTTTCAATAGTTGTTGATTCAGCTGCAGTTGTTGGTGCATCAGTCAAATCTGTGGTTGATTCTTCTACGGTTGATCCAGCTGTAACTTGAGTGTTGGATTCTGTTGTGATGGATGATGTAACTGACTGTTGAGTAGTTCCAGTAGTTGTTGATTCAGCTGCAGTTGTTGGTGCATCAGTCAGATCTGTTGTTGATTCTTCTAAGGTTGATCCAGCTGTAACTTGAGTGGTGGATTCTGTTGTGATGGATGATGTAACTGACTGTTGAGTGGTTCCAATAGTTGTTGATTCAGCTGCAGTTGTTGGTGTACCTGTCAGATCTGTGGTTGATTCTTCTAAGGTTGATCCAGCTGTAACTTGAGTGGTGGATTCTGTTGTGATGGATGATGTAACAGACTGTTCAGTAGTTCCAATAGTTGTTGATTCAGCTGCAGTTGTTGGTGCATCAGTCAAATCTGTTGTTGATTCTTCTACGGTTGATCCAGCTGTAACTTGAGTGGTGGATTCTGTTGTGACGGATGATGTAACAGACTGTTCAGTAGTTCCAATAGTTGTTGATTCAGCTGCAGTTGTTGGTGTATTCGTTAAATCTGTTGTTGATTCTTCTACAGTTGATCCAACAGTAACTTGAGTGGTGGATTCTGTTGTGATTGATGATGTAACAGACTGTTCAGTAGTTCCAATAGTTGTTGATTCAGCTGCAATTGTTGGTGCATCAGTCAAATCTGTGGTTGATTCTTCTAAGGTTGATCCAACAGTAACTTGAGTGGTGGATTCTGTTGTGACGGATGATGTAACAGACTGTTCAGTAGTTCCAATAGTTGTTGATTCAGCTGCAGTTGTTGGTGTATTCGTTAAATCTGTTGTTGATTCTTCTACAGTTGATCCAACAGTAACTTGAGTGGTGGATTCTGTTGTGATTGATGATGTAACAGACTGTTCAGTAGTTCCAATAGTTGTTGATTCAGCTGCAATTGTTGGTGCATCAGTCAAATCTGTGGTTGATTCTTCTAAGGTTGATCCAGCTGTAACTTGAGTGTTGGATTCTGTTGTGATGGATGATGTAACAGACTGTTCAGTAGTTCCAATAGTTGTTGATTCAGCTGCAGTTGTTGGTGTATTCGTTAAATCTGTTGTTGATTCTTCTACAGTTGATCCAACAGTAACTTGAGTGTTGGGTTCTGTTGTGATGGATGATGTAACTGACTGTTCAGTAGCTCCAGTAGTTGTGGATTCAGCTGCAGTTGTTGGTGCATCAGTCAAATCTGTGGTTGATTCTTCTAAGGTTGATCCAGCTGTAACTTGAGTGTTGGATTCTGTTGTGATGGATGATGTAACAGACTGTTCAGTAGTTCCAATAGTTGTTGATTCAGCTGCAGTTGTTGGTGTATTCGTTAAATCTGTTGTTGATTCTTCTACAGTTGATCCAACAGTAACTTGAGTGGTGGATTCTGTTGTGATTGATGATGTAACAGACTGTTGAGTAGTTCCAGTAGTTGTTGATTCAGCTGCAGTTGTTGGTGCATCAGTCAAATCTGTGGTTGATTCTTCTACGGTTGATCCAGCTGTAACTTGAGTGTTGGATTCTGTTGTGATGGATGATGTAACTGACTGTTGAGTAGTTCCAGTAGTTGTTGATTCAGCTGCAGTTGTTGGTGCATCAGTCAAATCTGTGGTTGATTCTTCTAAGGTTGATCCAGCTGTAACTTGAGTGGTGGATTCTGTTGTGATGGATGATGTAAAAGACTGTTAAGTATCTCCAGTAGTTGTGGATTCAGCTGCAGTTGTTGGTGCATTCATCAAATCAGTTGTTGACACTTCTAAGGTTGATCCAGCTGTAACTTGAGTCAGCTGTAAATTGAGTGGTGGATTCTGTTGTGATGGATGATGTAACAGACTGTTCAGTAGTTCCAATAGTTGTTGATTCAGCTGCAGTTGTTGGTGTATCTGTCAAATCTGTGGTTGATTCTTCTAAGGTTGATCCAACAGTAACTTGAGTGGTGGATTCTGTTGTGATGGATGATGTAACAGACTGTTCAGTAGTTCCAATAGTTGTTGATTCAGCTGCAGTTGTTGGTGCATTCATCAAATCAGTTGTTGACACTTCTAAGGTTGATCCAGCTGTAACTTGAGTGTTGGATTCTGTTGTGATGGATGATGTAACAGACTGTTCAGTAGTTCCAATAGTTGTTGATTCAGCTGCAGTTGTTGGTGTATCTGTCAAATATGTTGTTGAATCTTCTAATTTTGATGCAGCTGTAAATTGAGTGGTGGATTCTGTTGTTATGGATGATGTAACTGACTGTTCAGTAGCTCCAATAGTTGTTGATTCAGTTTGTACTGTTGAATGGTGCACTGTTGTCCCTGCAAATTCTGTTGTTGATTCTTTAGACGTAACACTGGGACATGCTACTGATGTTAATTCAGTTGTCAATTCCGTTCCAACTGTAATTGTTGATGCATCAGTCAAATCTGTACTTGATTTTTGCAATGTGGATCCAGCTGTAACTTCATTATTTAACTCTGTTGTTATGGATGTACCTGTTTGTTGAGTAGTTTCAATAGTTGTTGATTCAGCTGCAGTTGTTGATGCATCAGTCAAATCTGTGGTTGATTCTTCTAAGGTTGATCCAGCAGTAACTTGATTGGTGGTTTCTGTTGTTATGGATGTACCTGTTTGTTGAGTAGTTTCAATAGTTGTTGATTCAGCTGCAGTTGTTGATGCATCAGTCAAATCTGTACTTGATTTTTGCAATGTGGATCCAGCTGTAACTTCATTATTTAACTCTGATGTTATGGATGTACCTGTTTGTTGAGTAGTTTCAATAGTTGTTGATTCAGCTGCAGTTGTTGATGCATCAGTCAAATCCGATTCTGTAGAAGTGACAATTTTAGATGGATCTGATGTCAGTCTAGTTGTTGTATATGTAACACAGCCAGTATTTGTAACACTGGTTTGGGCTGTAGTGGTCATGATTACAGTTATCAGAACTGTTCAGGAAAATAAGCAAATGTTAATTCAACTATTCAAAGAATGGGTTAAAATATGAAGAATATGTAAAGATGAGATTTCACTGACCCGATTGAAAAATGATGATCATTAGTGAAGTTCTAAGCATGTTGATAGTTTTCAAAAAATATCTCCTTTAAACACAATGTGAGATACATAAAAGTGCAATTAACACATTTAACAGTAATATTGCTTATCAACATAAATGTCTCAAATAAAGATTCTATCATCAGTGCTCAACATTAACACTTGTCCAGGACAAGTAAATGTTTTTAATGGGTAAGTGAGAGAGAATTGTACTTAAGCCTGATTATACTTCATGGACTTTGGTCATTTTGGATGCGGAGCCATGCACAGTTACAAAAATCCCATACACACCACCACGTGCAGTAAGCGCATAATGTGCGTGGGAATGTACACAGCCTATTAGTCACCTATTATTTATAGGACCAAAGTGCGTCCTCATAGAAAACACATATCTCTGTAAAGGCAAAGAGAGAAATCAAAGTCAAAGGGCCATAGCTAGCTATGAGGTCACCGAGGTCCGGACCTCGGTAATTTTTTCATATTGAAAAATAAAAATTGAAGTTCTCTGAATGACTAATTCGTTTTTCAAAACGAATCCGCATATATAATTAAACTTGGACAGTTTACTGTATAGTTTAGTGTAAAGTGATGAAGATTGGCTTCAGCTGCAACTACGCGGTACAGAATTTGCAGTGTTGCCAGATCCCATTGTTAAAAATCCTCTTTAGAAGTAGTGTTTTAGCAATTAATGTGACACTTTGACATTATCTATAAAGTGATTGTTAGGTGTAGGTTAGTATTAACGATTTCTCTGATTTATTTCTGAAATACAAGGTTTGGACGAACTTAGTTTTTTTAAGGCCAATTATTTTTGCTTGTTTTTCGTACTAATATCTGGCAACATGGAAACGTCTCGGTTACGGATGTAACCCTCGTTCCCTGAAGGAGGGAACGGAGACGTCACGTCGTGACCGACGAATTGGGAACTCGCTTAGAGAGACCAATCTGCTTCGAATACTACTAAAACGCCAATGAACTTGGCATTGAGATATTTGCATAATGCTGGCGCCGCCCCGCCAGGTGCGTATATAAGGAGCACGTGCAAATAGGGAAATCAGCTTCTGTTCGCTGAGAAAGCCGGAAGGTGACCGGCCTAAACAGCAGGTGGCAGCACCTGTGGCGACGGGACGTGACGTCTCCGTTCCCTCCTTCAGGGAACGAGGGTTACATCCGTAACCGAGACGTTCCCTTTCAGTTGGTCACTACGACGTCACGTCGTGACCGACGAATTGGGAATCCCTACCAAAACGCCACTAGGGGCTGACCTCTTCCAGTGTCTGCAAAAACCCTCCAAATTCCCTCGGGAAATGGAGAAAGATAAGGCAGAAGGCCGGGCACTAGATGTTCCTTTAACCCCACAGTAGTGCCAGCGACTGGGAAGCGCCCTACCAGAGCGGGATAGGAACGCTGCGGAAGCCACCGCTCCTCTTAAGGGGTAATGGTGGGCGAAAGTCAACCGTAGTTGAGGTGTAAATGACAGCCGTGGCTGTGTCAGCAAAGCAGTGCTCTGCTAAGGGAAACGTGGGCTGGTAGGATTAACCCCACGGAAAATACTCACAAAGGAACCCGATGGGACACAATGTGGGGCCCTGGCCAAACACGTAGGTTCGTAAGAATACAACTAGTGAAAGGCTGACAGCCAATGCTCCGCAACAAAGGTTGTCAAGGCAGTGGAGAGAGCAAATCAAACCATTACGCATTTTTGCTCTGTTAGCCTTCCATACTGAAACTCAATTTGGAGCCTCAGTTGGAGGCTGCAAGCCGACTTGCGAGTCTGCTCTCCGTGCCCTCCCTGGAGAGGAAAGAACACGAGAGGATACAGGCTCGATATGAACATTGTAAAATCTAATGAACGTATTAGGTGTCGCCCAACCAGCAGCTCTACAGATGTCTGTTAGCGAGGAACCACGAGCTAAAGCCCAAGATGAGGCAACACTCCGTGTGGAGTGCGCTCTCAAATTAAAGGGGCAAGGAATGCCCTGCAAATTATAAGCCAGGGCGATAGTATCAACTGCTGACCACCATAACAAACAAAGAGCTGGTCCGAGGTCCTGAAGCTTTGCGTGCGGTCCACGTAGAATCGCAGTGCGCGTACGGGGCACAACAAAGCCTCGGTTGGGTTTGCCTGCTCCAAAGGCAATGCTTGCAAGCTCACCACCTGATCTCTGAAGGGAGTGGTGGGAACTTTGGGCACGTAGCCTGGTCTGGGTCTCAAAGGTTCCATTTAAACGCGTAAGCCCGTCTCGTAGACGGAGCTCGTGCTGCGTCGATTGTGTTAGATACCGCCTGGGGTAAATCACTTAAACCTTGCGCACGCTCAATGACCAAACGTGGAGATTCCACAGGTCGGGGCGCGGGTGCCATAATGTGCCCCCTCCTTGAGAAAGAAGGTCCTACCTCAGGGGAATCCGCCAGGGAGGGGCTGTCGCGAGGAGCATTAGTTCCGGAAACCAATTCCTGGTCGTCCAATATGGGGCGATCATTAAAAGGCTCTCCTCGTCCTGCCTGACTTTGCACAGAGTCTGTGCTATTAGACTCACTGGGGGGAACGCGTATTTGGGCATGCCCCGCGGCCAGCTGTGTGCCAACGCATCCACGCCGAGGCTGCCCTCGGTTAGTGAATAAAACAGGCGACAATGGGTATCGTCCGGTGACGCAAATAGGTCTATCTGCGCACGACCGAACTTCCTCCAAATCAGCTGGACCGTCTGGGGGTGGAGTCGCCATTCGCCGGGGCGCGCCGCTCGGGAAAGCGCGTCTGCCGCTGTATTGAGCGAGCCCGGGATGTAAATGGCACGAAGGGACCTCAGATGCTTCTGACTCCAAAGGAGGAGATTACGAGCAAGATGCGACAGGTGACGAGAGCGCAAACCGCCTTGACGGTTGATATACGCTACAGTCGCAGTGTTGTCTGAGCGCACTAGTACATCCTTACCTCGCAGCTCCGTAGCGAAGCGTACGAGTCCCAGATATACTGCCCATAACTCGCGGCAATTGATATGCCAATGCAACTGGGGTGCTGTCCACACCCCCGAAGCCGTGAGCTCGTCGTACGTGGCTCCCCAGCCCGTGTCGGAGGCATCTGTGTGGACAACAGCATGCCGGGAGACCTGTCTCATGGACACGCCGGCCCTGAGAAACGCGGGGTCTGACCACGGGGGGAATGTTAGGCGACACGCAGGTGTAATGGTTACACGATGGATGCCGGCGCGCCACGCTCTCCTCGGGACTCGATCGTGAAGCCAACGCTGAAGCGGTCTCATATGGAGCAGTCCGAGCGGTGTCACGCCCGCTGCTGCTGCCATACGCCCCAGGAGTCTCCGAAATTGTTTCAGAGGGACCGCATTCTTCCCTCGGAATGAACCGAGGCAAGTCAGAATTGATTGGACGCGCTCTTCTGTCAAACGCGCCGATAAATCGGGTTGCCGACGGCTGTTCCCCCTCCGTGGTCTAGAAGACGTTCTATCGGGGCAGACGGGGCCGCCGGCGCCGGAGGGCGAGATCAAACTCCGTCCGGAAGGGGGAAGGACGTCAGGGTCATCAGAGGGAGAGGGCCCACCCTCGGATGCTGCGGTCTCCGTGGACCCGGAGGGAGGCACGACAGATCCTACAGACATCGTAGAACACGACTCTGAAGTCTCCATCAGCACATCAACCGGCTGTGGATGAGGAGGCTGAGAGCCGGAGGACGAATCCCCCGACCGGCTCAGCACAGTGATGCGGAGATCGTCCTTCGAGAGCTTCACGGCCGCTCCGTGGCAGCGTTCAGAACTCGCTGGATGTGGGTTGCGTTTTTCCCCGAGGAAAGACAACCGTCTCCGCAAATCCACAAGGGACATGTTCTCGCAGTGAGAACACTTACCCCCAGCAAACGCTGCCTCTGCGTGCTCGATGCCCAAGCACGAAAGACAACGCTCGTGACCGTCCTTCGGACCCATATATTTCCCGCATCCAAGATCGCACGGACGAAAAGCCATCCTGAAAAGGACGCTAATCTCCGGATATACGAGAGAGTGGCTGCCTTTAACAAGGCACAAAGCTCTCTCGTATCACTCTTTTAGGGAAATTCACTCAGATGCTCAGTTGATGATGCGCACAGGGAAAGGCAACGCACACACTAAACTCAAAACAAAAAAGATGTAGAGCCTGTGGAATACTGCGAAGCGTCCGCTGTGGTACTGCCAGTCCAACCAACTTCCGCAATCGATCCCAACAGAGTAAAGTAGCTTCTCAGTAGCAGATACTGCCGGCTTTCGAAGCGATAAAAAGCTGATTTCCCTATTTGCACGTGCCCTTATATACGCACCTGGCGGGGCGGCGCCAGCATTATGCAAATATCTCAATGCCAAGTTCATTGGCGTTTTAGTAGTATTCGAAGCAGATTGGTCTCTCTAAGCGAGTTCCCAATTCGTCGGTCACGATGTGACGTCGTAGTGACCGACTGAAAGGGAACTGAAAGTTATCAAATAAGACACATCATTTAGCGCGAGCAGGTTATTGCTGATACTACATTTGGTAAGATAAAAGCAGTAATCATCATAATTGTGTCTGTATAGTATTAACAGTATCAACAACACTATCGAAAACAGAAAATAACTCTGGTACAAAGATGTAGAAGAACTGGGTTTAAATAAAATATGCCAAATATGTTAAAAGACGTAGCGTAAAACGGTAAAGCTAATCTCCACAAAACATAAGAATTCTGTTATTTCATTGAATTTAAAAGTTAACCTTTAACAAAGTCATGCTGAAAACAATAAGAGCACTAAACAAGTTCTTAAAATTTAAAATCTTGTAACGTTTTTATTTTATAAAATATTATATAAAATATTAAAATGATTACAAAAATAAAAATTGTTGCATTAAAAAGGAATAAATAATCCAGCAATCCCAGTCCATCCCCCAAAACATAGTGTGTACCCAAAGTGTAAAAAGGTTAAGACAGAACATTTTAGATCCCAGGTAAAAATAAAGTATGCTTCAATCTACTTAAACCACTTAAATACTAGCAAGTACATTTGTAAGTTATGTAAAGTTATGCTACAAATATACTTATTAAAAGTAAAGTTCTACTTGAGCAGTACTTCAGTTTACCTGAAAAAGTAAGAATACCAGTACCAACTAGATTTTTATAAAAGTAAATGATGTCTCAAGATAACACATAGATGTTCTTAACTTAATTTTAAGAAGTTCCAAAAACAAATGTGATATATAAGCCACAAAATGAGTACACGAAAATAGTACATTTACTAAGTGTACTTAAAAAGTGTATTTTATTTAAGTGCACTTTTTTCACCTGCAGACCGATCGATCAGAGCATCCCTATTTTTATGTAATCATAATTAGTGCTGTGTAAGTTACTCAAAAAAGTAATTCATTACTAGTTACATCTTCAATCATGTTATAACATTACTGTACAAATGACTCTCTCCATGAAGTATTTAATTATTTATTACTTTTTTAAGTAAGTCTTTAGTAAAATAATAAATAAATAGGCTTGAAACAGCTGGAGTAAATCATATAAAAGTTTATCAGTAATTCTGGTCACACTGTTTAAGGTTCCAATTCTCACTTACTATAAACTAACTATTAACTACTTTTGCCTCAATATACACCGAATTACTGCTTATTAATACTTAGTAAAGTAGTTGTTAAGTTGAATTATTGGTAGGAATTGCATAGGATTAAGGATGTAGAATAAGGTTTTGCATTAATATGTGCTTTTTAAGTATTAATAAACAGCCAATATTTCTGTAAATATTGTAACTGTAAACTACACTAGAGTGTTACCATTATTCTTATTAACTCACCAAAGTATTTAAAGTGAGAAGGATACATCAAAGTATGCATTTTAACCTTAGACTTTAAATGTTGATGTTAAATCCCCTTTTGTACACAATATTTACTTCCATTACATCAGAATTTATTGTCATTAAATTACTGAGTAATCCCTTACTTTACTTTATCAAGGAAAAGTCATTAATTACTGTAACTAATTACTTGGTTACACCCAACACAATTAACTAATATAAAAGTATAATGGAATTTAAAAAAAAAACTGGTAGAAAAGGTATGGTGAAAATTTGAATGTGACCATGTAGTAATAAAACAATTGCATTTGTATTTAATAAAATATGAATAAAACATTTTTAAGGCAGACTACATTTGATATATTGTATACTGCACTCCCATACTCTAGCAATATAAATGTGTCTTAACAGCAAATTTGTTGATGAGATAAATATAAAGCTCATCATAACATGACATCAACAAGTCACTCAACAACAATGTAAAAAACATCTTCTCTTAACGGCACGTAAAAACATTAGTATGGTGTTGTTTGAAATTTAATATAAATGTCTTTGGTAACACTTTACAATAAGGTTCATTAGTTAACATTTGTTAACTACATTAGTTTAAATGAACTAATAATGAACTGCACATATACAGCATTTAATAATCTTAGTTAATTTTAATTTTAACAATTACTAATACTTTATTAAAATGTTGTTAAAAGCTTTATTTCTATTAACTAACATTAACAAAGATTAATGAATACTGTAACAAATGTATTGCTTGTGTTAGTTAATACATTAACTAATGTTAACTAATGAACCTTATTGTAAAGTGTTACCATGTCTTTATTGCAGCATTGGAGGTCTGAAAGAACATTTTTAATAACCTTTTACTGTTTTCTGCAAATAAAAAACAATAATTATAGTTGGGAGAATGTTAACAATAGTTTACAGAATGAAACAAAAATGTAGTTTTATCCAAAGACATAACTAAATAAATAGTAAATAAAAACACTTATATAATACTAATATATATATGATTCTTTTTATTAAATAAATCTGTTCTACGGACAAGATAAAAATAAGAAAGATACTGAATTTTTCAGTCATTTTTACTTACCCAGACCTGTTGATTATGACCTGCTAGATTGATGGTTGAGCTCAAACTAAAATCTCAGACTGAAAGTCCCATGATAACGATGTTTAAAAGCTTCTGTCATATTTCATAATTTATTTGCTGTTTAAAGTCACATGATCAGTATCACTGAACCATATTGTTTTTTCCAAGGTAAAGCAATACTACAAAAGGATAAAGATCGTCAGTCATTGGCTCATCTGTATACATTCTTTTCATTCATTCTCAGTGGTAACAGGCAGCATTTTTTATGCATTCCATTTTTAACTGGACTAACCATTAAATCAACTGGGCATTCCTGTTTCATGAAATGTGTTATTATAGTATAAAAACCAAAAGACAACAGAAATGATGACAACAGACCAAGATAACAGAAGCTGTATATCAGTCAGTAGGTGGTGCTGTTGTATTATGTGCATACAGTTCCTGCACTCTTATTTATCTGTAGTGTAAATTATCTGTCAATTATCTGTAGTGCAATAGTGACACTCTATTGCCTGTAATTCTAGACTGAGATATTCATGAAATCAATTTTAATATTTTATGTGGATGGTTAGTGCATTTTTAAGTTAATTTGAACACGAACATCTCTCTCTCTCTCTGTGTGTGTGTGTGTGTGTGTGTGTGTGTGTGTGTGTGTGTGTGTGTGTACCTGGTAATCATCATGTTGTGGGGACATTTGAGATAAAATAGTAAATATTTTACATTATGGGGACATTTCCATGAGGAAACAAGCTTATATCAAACAGAATGATCTTTCTTGAAAATCTAAAGTAGGAGAATGTTTTCTGTGAGTGTTATCCCTGCTGAAAAAACAGCATCACACCAGCATGGACCAGCATGGGAATTATGCTGGTCTATGCTGGTTTAGCTGGTGGTCACCAGCAAACCAGCACCAAAACACAACATATGCTGGTCTTGCTGGTATGCTGTTTTTCAGCAGGGATGATTAGGGTTTGTGAAGCCGGTTCCTTGATTAGTAGTAAATCGCCATCACCTGCTTTTAGCTGGAGCGCATTTACTGCATAAAGCCGTAGTTTACTTATAATAGGCCCTGGGATAATCTATGCTCAGCTTGTTAGTGAACTACGGCTTTGTGTAGTAAATGCGGCTCCATCTGAATGCAGGTGATGGCAATTTACTACTAATCAAGGAACCGTACACAAAAAAACATTACGTCTATGGAATGTCTCCACAACACATGGAAACCTGTGTGTGTGTTGTGGTGATCACCATTAGCTGTGTGTTTTATTGCTGATGACTTTCCGTTGACTGTCCATTCCTTCTTGTACACAGTTTCGCAGACAATGCTTTAGCATGCTTCAAGTCCCAAAATCGTAAAGATACCAAACTTGATGGGATAATTTAAATGTCTAAGTCCACCGGTGTTGGTACCATTATATGTCAAGACCCACCCACTTTTTAAGACCAATTATTTTGGACCCACTAAATTTTTCTCTAATCTCATATGTCTGTACACTTGTCAAGAGTGCCATCAGTCAAATCCATTTCCACTAGAGCAGCGCTTCCTCAAATCCAATCCACTTGGCTCATTTATAGTCAATATACATAAACTCCATTTCATGTTGTCACAACTTTCGCCTCCTGCACTCCCACAAACACCAAGCTCGGAATACCAGAAAATTGCATCCAGTAAATGTTTTGGGCCCACCCGCATTTTTTTGTTTCCAACGCCCATGTCTAAGACTGTCACATTATCTTACCCCAGAGAGTTTAAGGTCAGGTTTGTGATGTGTTGTGTCTGACAACTTCGTCTAGGCTGTTCTACAGGTTTTTTACAACGTAGGAAACAACAAGCTTTTTACTTGTCAAAGTTTTTGTCTGACACTAAAGGACAACAAGCATTTTAAAATATTTTCTACAAAGCATGAGCGTATGTTTTCCCTGATCCTTTTTTCAAACTTTAGTTAGTGTGTAATGTTGCTGTTATAGCATAAATAATACCTGCAAAATGATAAAGTTCAAAGTTCACTGTCCGGCGATATATTTTCTTTAACAATTTTTCTTTTAAAGCCTACTACAGCAAACGGCTGGTTTGGACTACAGCCCTCTACTTCCCGATTGTATGGCGTCAATATAAGAGTATTTGAATAAACTCTTGCCCACAGGAATACGTCAGTCACCAGCTAAGGTCAAACGGCTCTGCTAAACTAAGCTGCTGTCCAATCACAACACTAAACAAACTACACAATTAGAACTCATTACGTACAGTATTTCTGACATTGAAAGACCTCATGCTTTTTATCTTTTGGGCTTCTGTAAGCAGCCAGAAGCAACTATACTATACTGCCCTACAAAGGTTAAGTGCAGTAACTACACAAACACTGAAACTGAAAAAAATGCCCTTAACCCTCAAACGTTCCCCGTTTTCTGTTTACACTTCTGGCCCTTGGGGTCTATATGACCCCAAAATTGTAAGCATAATTGTAAGAAAAATATACATTTTCAATAATACAAATAATATATCATTTTTTTGTTTACTTTATACAATACATTTTGTAACTGTTTACCACTAAATTCCTCAACTACACAATTTGCTTGCCTGAAAAAAAAATCACATAAATTATGATCTAAATTTGAATTAAATTGTTTTTAGATATTGATATAGGTGTGAGATATTGAATTCAGGCATCTGTGTTTAGAAAAAAACATAAAAGAATTACAGTGTAGGAATTAAATCATTTAGACCGACAGATTCCCATAGAGACCCATTCATTTACCTGGATATGGACAACTGCTCAAATCATTACTTTTGTGATACATTTTGTAAATGTATGTTTATATAAACACAAGAAAGGATATTAAAAACAAATATTATTTCAAATAGTCATTTTTTTTATAGTTTTTGATGCATTTTGAAATGTCTTTTTTTACAAAATGCCATAGAAATTTGACTGAGTGTAAGTGTGTGTGTTTACATGTGCATGCATTAGGTCACACCCCTTTATGTGTTATTTTATGCATTTTTGACTGATTTTATTGGCCAGATTCCACACAAATTCTCTCTGTGGCAGTCAAACCTGTGTGTGTGTGTGTGTGTGTGTGTGTGTGTGTGTGTGTGTGTGTGTGTGTGTGTGTGTGTGTGTGTGTGTACACGTTACTACAATTTTGGCACACACGTTTCTCTGAAATGTGACAAAATTAAACCAGGAGATTTCATCAAAAGACACAACAAATCTCACAAAGCTTATTTCAACCCTTAACTCAATTTTGACCAAATGAGTAGTTACTGCGCTTTGGCTTTGTAGGGCAGTATAGGCAGGCAATGATAACTAGAAAATGCATTTCCGGAGGAACTGCAAAAGTGTGCTTGCTCTGGTGCCGCAGATTTAGTTTGTGCATCCTCATATTGGAGTCCCAAGTTCATGTACGAAGTTTGGTTTCAATACGTGAAAGCGTTCCTGAGATATAAACTACTTCCTGTTTGGCGGCGTAAAATTTTTAGAAAACAAAATGTTCTTTTGATGTTGTGCATCCTCACATTGGAGACCCAAATTCATGCACAAAGTTTGGTTTCAATACGTGAAAGCGTTCCTGAGATATAAACTACTTCCTGTTTGGCGGCGTAAAATTTTAGAAAAAAATTGTTCTTTTGATGTTGTGCATCCTCACATTGGAGACCCAAATTCATGCACAAAGTTTGGTTTCAATATGTGAAAGCGTTCCTGAGATATAAACTACTTCCTGTTTGGTGGCGTAAAATTTTAGAAAAAAAATTGTTCTTTTGATGTTGTGCATCCTCACATTGGAGACCCAAATTCATGTACAAAGTTTGGTTTCAATACATGAAAGCGTTCCTGAGATATAAACTACTTCCTGTTTGGCGGCGTAAAATTTTAGAAAAAAAAATTGTATTTTCATGTTGTGCATCCTCTCATTGGAGACCCAAATTCATGTACAAAGTTTGGTTTCAATACATGAAAGCGTTCCTGAGATATAAACTACTTCCTGTTTGGCGGCGTAAAATTTTAGAATTTTTATTTTTTATTTTGATGTTGTGCATCCTCACATTTGAGACCCAAATTCATGTACAAAGTTTAGTTTCAATACGTGAAAGCGTTCCTAAGATATAAACTACTTCCTGTTTTGGCGGCGTCGACGCACATTTAGTTTGAGCTGTGACGGGCAAACGCTTCCGAAAATCAAAAATCCTTCTAGTAACTTTTGTGAGGCTTGGTCCAAGGATCGTGTACGTGGATTTTCGTGAAGTTTGGACAAAATTTGTGACCTGTGAAACTTTTTTAAGGTTTTGTGTTCTATCCAATATGGTGGAAGAACGACATTGATCTGTGACCTTATCTTCTCAAGCAACTTACACCGGTACTGCCCGAACATTTTAAAGTTTGAACGGTGTCTCTGTGTCAAACGGTCTAATCGCTAGAGCTGGCCAAAAAAATCTACCCGGGAAAAATAATAATAAAACTTAAGAAGAACAATAAGTGTGCTTTTGCAAGCACACTTAATAAAGAGGTTGCAATTTCACACTAAAGTTGAAACAGGTTCTGACATGATTCATCATCATTATTTACATCACAAAACCTGTAATTTTAACAGGGATGTGTCAACCTTTTATATCCTATCTGCCCAATATCCTGTACGTAGGCCTGTAAAACAGCAGCTAGAGGCAAACCATTGATTTGACAAGGTGGCAATAGGTCTTCTGGGGTATCTGGTACCATAATGTCAACAGCAGGTCCTCCATGTAGTTTGGGATGGTGGTGATGTAATGCAAACCCGTCCACAAATGTTCAATTTGGTTCATGTCAGATGAATTTAAAGGCCAGGGGATTAACAGAAATTCACCATCATGTTTCTCGTATGACTACTTGATGATTTGGGCTGTGTGACATGGCTTGTCTTATTGGTAATGGCCATCACCAGCAGTAAAAACAGTTGCCACTGTTTGGTTGCCATTGTTGTGGGTTCACTTGGTCCATGAAGATGTTCAGATACCTGACCACTCTCATGGATGGTACAGTTGTGATAATGGGGCCTAAAGTGGCCCAAGAAAACATTGCCCAGCCTGTCTATCCAACAGTTTAACAAGGTGCCACATAGCTTGTGTTGGTAATTGGTGCGTCTACGCTCGATCATCAACGTGATGCACCAGGAATCTTAAGTCATCCGACGAGGCCATTTTCTTCCTTTCATCCAAGGCCCAATGATCTTAAACACGTTTCATGCACTGTTGGTGATGACATGCAGTTAGAATGGAAACCTGGCTGGATTAACGTTGGATCTGCTGGTTATTTGTCACAACTAAAGTGCGCATCATGTCTGAGATTGAAGTGCCATCACAATTTGTCCTCTATTGAAATCCTCTATATATATTTTTACACCAAACAGTCTGCTGACCGACAGCTGGTGCTTGGGTGGTATATTATACAGCTCTAAGAACTGTACCCATGCCATCGTTTGGTTGCCAGGTGAGCTCATTGCTCTAGGATGTGGGTGGTCATAATGTAAAGGCTCATGTAATGTGATGCAGGCTGAAGGTAATGTGATGCTGGAGCAAAACAAGACGCTTTCCCATCCACATACCCCACATAGTTCTATCAATTGTACAAGATTTCTAGTAGTATGGTTATGTTGTTGTCTGGTTACATTTTTGTGACTGAGGATTGTACCTGAACACAGAAATGTAAACAGTAAAAGGTACAGGGATTGTGTGTGTGTGTGTGTACCTGGTAATTATCACGTTGTGGGGACCAATTGTCCCCATAAAGATAGGAATACCAGTAAATTTGTGACCTTGTGGGGACATCTTGAGGTCCCCATGAGGAAACAAGCTTATAAATCAAACAGAATGATGTTTATTGAAAATCTAAGGTACAATAAAGTTTTCTGTGATGGTAGGGGTTTGGGGAAGGGAATAGAAAATACAGTTTGTACAGAATAAAAACCATTATGTCTATGGAATGTCCCCACAAAACATGGAAACCAGAATCTGTGTGTGATTATACAGTGAATAGTCTCGTATTTTGGTCAGTCAGTTCACAAAAGTTAATTTAAACAAATGTTATACCTATCCTTTTAACTCTTTCACCGCCAGCATTTTTCATGATTTTCACAAAAGTTTAATGCCTTCCAGAAAAGAACAGTGGCTCTACATTTCCTTTAATTACAAAGATGTCATCTTTTGTGTAACTATCCTTCCATTAGAACTGAGCTTCAAAAAATCCCATACAATGAAGGGGGTTTGTCTGTGCATAAGCATAGAATTTTCTCTTTGTTTGTTTCAGTTCAACTCTTTGTGCAAACAATTTGTGATACAGTTCTTCTCCAATGAAATTTCTGCCACTGCCAGTATCTATGACCATCTTTAGTTGCTGTCCATTAACCCTTATGGTCTCTTTTCCTTCTGGATCTATTGAATACCCAAAATCATCAGAATCAGAATTGTCCTCTACTGCTCTCACTGGTTTATCTTTGCGATGTGACTTGTCTTTCCCCTTATATTTGTCACTTTTATGCTCCTGTGAGTTGTTTTTCTTTCTACAAACACGTGCATAATGACCAGTCTTTTTACAATACAGGCAAGTTGTTGATATTGCCCCACAGTCATCTGCTTTGTGTGTTGTTAGTCCACATCTGTAACACTTGATGTCGCTGTTACTCTTTTCATGTTGTCCTCTGCCGGTATTTTGCAGTTTCAGTTTAGTGTTGGGCGCTTTTACACCTTTTGTGTAATAAACATTACTGTCTTTCTCTTTGACATTATTTTCTGAAAGCACTTTAGACTCTGCTTGGGCCGATTCAAAGATTCTAGCAAGAGTTCATGCTCTTTCCAATGTAAGCGCTTCTTCTTGTAGCAGTTTGTCTCTCAATCGTCTGTGTGCACATTTCTCTACAAGTTGTTCTCGTATCATATCACATTCTAAAGCGCCGAACTCGCAGGATTTGGCCAGTTCCCTTAACGTATTGACAAATGCATCAATCGTTTCCTCTTGTAGTTGAGATCTCAATCTGAATTTGTGTCTCTCCAGCACAACATTTTTTCTTGGAGTAAAGTAAGCATCCAATGCGGTTACAATTTCTGTGTATGACTCTTTAGGATCTGGGAGGTTCGCGAAAATTCTCTGTACCGGAGCACCAATGCAGTGTAAGAAAGTAGCGCGTCTGCAGCGTTGATAGTTCTGCTGGCCAACTCGAAGAAACTGTAAGAGTCTTTCCAAGTTTTGTATTTAGCATACAAATCCGAAACTCCAAGATTCAATGGAATAGGTGGCGATAGCTGTGCCTGTGCAACATGCTTCGGCGGTGTGTGCGGTTCAGGATGCCCATCCATGTCACACCCGTCTGTGTTTTTTTCCGATCGAAAAGTCGTTTCCTTCAACGGTTGAACATTAATCCAACTCGTTCTTTAAAAGATCATCCTCGTCGCCATTTATGTTGTGTTGTCAATCCAATAATCAGACTTTTAGTTGTTCTTTTTAAGTTTTTATTCAGCACTCATAAACTACATACACACTCATGCTTTCTGTTCTCGTTCCGTTCTCTCGTTCTCCTCTCGCTCTCGCGATATCACTATACTACAATCAGTGCAACTTAATAAACCTAAATATATAAATAAAATCAGGTGTTTCAGTTACTGACTAATAACTTTTTTATTGCCATTTAAGTGAAATTACTGAAACTAACCATAACAGATTGGTAACAATGCTGATTTACAAGAAAACATATTGGTGCTTCATCCAAAGCGCTTTACAATTTTTGCCTTACATTCACCCATTCACTCCCACATTCATACACCGATGGCAGTGTCAGCCATGCAAGGCGCCATCCAGCTCGTCGGGTGCAGCTGGTGTTAGGTGTTTTGCTCAAGGACACCTCGACACTTGGTCCGGTGGAGCCAGGGATTGAACCACCAACCTTCCGGTTTGTAGACAACCTACATGAACCACTGAGCCACTGCCGCCCCCTACATTAGTAGTGTGTTAATTAATACTATTACTAAATAATGAGTTAATAATGTGCCTCAACAAGCAAAGTCACAACATAATGATATATTTGCAAACCATTAGCTAATGATTAATGAATAATTAAAGACCATCACTAGAGTTTATGAAAGCTATTTATTAAACGCTGGTTTCCAAAGACACAACATTACATTAAAAAAATAAAATAATATAAAATGAAATAATATAAAAAGAACACAGTTATCTGTATTAATCTGGAACCCGTGCTCATACATAACACAAATGTACATTTTTAAGTCCAGCCGTTTCAGTCTGTCAGTGGTACATGTGGATGGTAACAAACTAAAAAAAAAAAAACATGCACAGACAAATCCAAATTAAATCCTGCGGCTCGTGACGACACATCGATGTCCTAAGACACGATCGGTTTGTGTGAAAAACCACAGTATTTATTTTTTACCTCTATCCATTTTTTACACTATCCAGAGCAACACATGCATTCACTTCATCGTCTTATTCATGGCGGGTTGCGAAGCAGCTTCATACGTGCATGCCGCCCCCTACTGTACTGGGTGCACGGCATGAGGGCGCTTATAAACTATACGGGGCTCCCGATACAGTAGGTGGCAGTTGTTTCGCAACCCGCCATTAAACATTAGATGAATAAGACGGTGATGTGGAAAATAAATAAAACGGAGACGTGAAGGCACGTGTTGCTCTGGGGTTAGTGTTGTATTAGAGGTAAAAACAATTTATAAAAAACTTTCACACAAACCGATCGTTTCTTAGGACATCGATGTGTCGTCACGAGCCGCAGGGTTTAATTTGGATTTGTCTGTGCATGTGTGCATGTTTTTTGTCTACCACAGAGTCTGTTACCATCCACTTGTACGAATGACAGACTGAAACGGTTGGATTTAAACCTTTGTGTTATGTATTAGCACAGATATCTGTGAGGTATCTGAAAGTGTTGTCTAATTTTGTGTTCTTTTTGTATTATTTCATTTTATATTATTT